>NC_029789.2:148245751-148257763 GCF_000816755.2 Arachis ipaensis | reverse complement strand
ACCTGGATGGAACTATGGAGGTTAGTGGCTGGACGGAGCAAGTGATGCGATTCTGAGGGTGTGAGGGAGGACGGAGGAGCTCGAGAGGAAGGAGATGCTGCTGAAAGTGGAGACTAGAGTTAGTGGGTTCCCGTTTCTCCTTCCTTCTTTTTTTTTTTTTTCTTTTTAACAGTGAAACGGCGTCGTTTTCATTCAAAAGGTGAAAACTGTCGTATTGCCATTCGGTTTGACTGACCGATTTTCAATTGGTTCAACATTTCAAAAACAGTTTTTAAATTTGGCAATTATAATTTTTAACCAAACCGCAATTCTTGTCCCCACGGTTCGCACCAATTTTCATAACATTGCAAAAATCAAAACTATTGAGGCAGATGCCGAATCTCTTAACTGGAGCAATGGGGGAGGTACCTGCAAAGACACGCTCAAGTCAGAATGGATCTGAGAGGTATAAGGTATGAGGAATGAATGAATACCTAGAGGGACTTGGGTCCTCTATTTATAGGTGATGGTGAATATCTTATCTTATCTTATTTGGCTAAGATAAAGGAGACGTTTGAATTATCTTATCTTATCTTATTTTACTAAGATAAGGGAGACGTTTGAATTCGAAAGTCGGTTAGGAGTTCTAGTGGGCCGGTTCCGAACCTTCTAGAAGGGCGAAACGGGTCAGACCTAGGAAACCGGATTCGGGACCGTTCCGGGTACCGGATTCGGGACCGTTCCGGGTACCGGATTCGGGACCGTTCCGGGTATAGGATCCGTGGGCCGGATCCGTAACAGATCTCAACCACCAATCTTAAATAAATAGAATCATTTTAGACAAAAAAATACCAACAACTACTAAAAAGGGTGAATAATTAAAAAATTATCAAACATGGATGCTTCCTAGTCCAAGAAAGTAATCCGGCATTGAACATCGGTATCAAAGATATGATAAAACGACAATCTATACTTCAATGGACATCAAGATCTAACTCATGACAAAATTCCCAAAACACCAAATCACGGATCCAAAAGTCCCAAAAAACCCAAAACTAGGGTCAAAACCCCAAAGGACAAAAGCACATAATTCACAAGCTACAAACATCAATTCATCATCTTCATATAAAGATAAACAAAAGCATCATCAAACAAACCAACCCACCAGAACAAACAGAACTAAAGAATTAATTAATTAATTAATTAAACGCTACAAGCTAACCTACAAGACGGGATTTGAAAAATAATAAAAGATGATGGTTTTTTTTTTTTTGGTGACTTAAAAGATGATGGTTTGAAAGCAAAAGGAAGACAAAAAATCGAAACTTTGGAAACGGATATAAGAAATTTGAGTTGGTTTTCTTACCTGGGAAGGTTGCGGGGGAAGGGAATTGGGGAAAAAAGGCGTTGTTTTCACAGAAAAATAGAGGAAAGGAAAAGAGGGATTCCGATTTCAATTAAATATGTGGAAGAGCACTCGGGTCGCCGCTTAAACATGTTAATTAGGTGTTACGTGGCTTCATGTGATTGGTTGTTGGTGCCAATTGAGTGGTTGACCAAGTGTATATTGGGTCCCACTTGTTTTCTTTCCTTTTTTTTGGTGTAATGGGTTTTTCTTTTGTACTTGTTAGGAATGTGAGGATGGGGAATATGCTACGGAAATTTGGTTTCTCCACTTGCCTGTGCTAATTTTGCCAGAAAATAATTTAAAAATGGAAGAAAAAATAGTGTTATGCACATATATTATATTATGGTGTGTTATGTAAAATTATGGACCTGCAAATTTATAGTAGTACAAAAGGTAATTTGCGTTTTATTAGAAACAAAAAAAAAATAAAAATAAAAAAGCAAAACGCAAGTTGCGTTTTAACATAAGAAAAAAAGAAAAAAATTTCCTACAAAGAGTTGGCTAAGCCATACTAGTATTATTAATATTATTATATTACTACTATTATTATTGTTATTAGCACATAACCTGCGTTTTGATTATTATTAAAAAATAGCAAAATGTAAAATGTAACTTGCGTTTTTGTGAGTTTTATTTCAATTTTTTTTTTTAAATAAAACGCAACCTATGTTTTATGTTGTTCAAAAACACAAAAAAAAGAGAAAAAATAAAAGCGTAAAACGCAACTTGTAATTTATACTAACATTATAACAGTGTAAATACAGTACAAATATTCATTTCATTGTGTAATATCAATATTTTTTTCATACATAAAAAAATGAAACTAAGGTGCTCATTTGGATTAGAGGAATTTTTTTTTTTATCTTCGAGCATATTTAATAATAATGTCCAGCAACCCGCATTCGTTTTTTATACTATGAAAAAGGCCACTTAGATATGGCAATGGATCCCAGGGTCGAAGACATGCCCCCGTCTCCCGCCGTTTAGATCATTTTCAGTAGAAAATTTATCCCAATCTTTATTTATAATCTACTTGTCATCAAAAAATAATTTAACATTAATTTTTGCATCATAAATAATAAATAAAAATTTAAAACATCTTTTTTTTTATTAAAAAAAACTAATTTTAGTCTCTATTAGAGTAATTATCCAAATCAGTCTCCAAAAATTTTAGAATTGGACATTTTAGTCCCTAAAAAAAATTAATACACAGATCAATCCCCAAAATTTTACTCCGACAGACAAATCAGTCCCCAAAGATTTTTAAAATGGACATTTTAGTTCCCAAGAAAAACTAATGTACAAATCAATCCCCAACATTTTTCTCTGTTAGACATAATAGTCCTTCATTCAAATATAAAATAAAATAAAATAAAATAATTATTATTATTAATTGCACAATAATATTTAAATAATTATTTTTATTCTTTTTATTAGCCACTGTATCAAAAAATTATTGAAAGGGCAAAGTCTCTCTTCAGATGGCTTCACTTTCTCGATAGAAGGGAAAGACCTCACTTCTCATTTCACTTTAATGGGAAATGGATCATCTCTAGTATTTTTATGATCTCTCACCATTAATTTTATAAGTGGGATTAGAAATAAATATGAGAGAGAGAATAATGAAAGGTAAGAAATCACAATTGACACCATCCAATTTTTTTTATTGGAGAGGATCCACTCCCACTTCAATGCATGGTTCCCTTCTTTTTTTTTTGACACATATAGTAATAGGGCTTCCAAAATTTAGCCATTGGAGTTGCTCTTATAATCTGTTTCTATCTCGTCCCCATGACAGATGACAACGACCCCGTATCTGTCGAGAATTGGGGTCTCTACGAATATTTATGAATTAAAAAAATCAAAATATTAAAAAAATAGAAAAATAAAAAACTAAAAGATAATTAACATTTAGCATATTTCAAATTCTAAAATGTCCCAATTTTCCAGAAAAAATTCAAACTCTAAACCCTAAATTCAATTTCATAACAACAAAATTTATCTCTAAATCTAAATTTATCAATTAACAAAATTCAAATCCTAAACCTAAATCCAATTTCACATTAATAGAATTCAAACCATAGCAATTTCATCAATTAAAAATCAAAACATATATTAAAATCAGTGAGCGCCAACAGGGACGAGGCGGACTAGAGACAGGGACGATGAATCTTTGAGCAGGAAGCAGTGAGTGACACAGTGAGAGGAAGAAGGTGAACGGCAGTGGCTCTCCTCTGATGACGATGAATGATGGCTCTTCTTTGGACGGCGGCGAAGGCAGCTCTCCTATGAACGGTGATGATGAAAACAACTCTCCTCTGGACGGCGACGAAAACTGCAATGGTTCTCTTCAGGCACGTGGCGTGAGGATGGCTCTCCTGTCCTTTGGATGGCGACGGTTTTCTTCTCCTCGGGCGCGTAGCATGAAGACGGCTCTCCTTTCCTCTGGATGGCGACGAAGCGGTGATGGTTCTCTTCTCCTCAGGCGCGCGACGCAATGACTGCTATGGTGCCGGTGGCTTTGAGAGTAAGAGGAAGAAGCAATGTGAAAGGAGAGCGCGGCGGTGAAGGGGGAAGAGGGTGGCGGACGGCGGTGAGAGAAGAGGGGGAGTGAATCTCCTCTGATAGGGTTTGTGGTGGGCTGCTGAAAAGAGGGAGAATGTAGTTGTTAGAATTTTGTGAATTGTGAAACTTATATGTATTAAGGGCAGTTTGATCATTTCTTTTACACGGTATTATACGGGTCTCCACGGGGCGGGAATCTCTATCCCCTGTCTCCGTCCTGTTTATTATATAGGTCCCATCTTTGGTCTCTGCAAAAAAAAATTACCCCCAAATTCGTTTTTCGACGGATAAATTTATGTGGATATCCGCTTGCTAGGAAAAATTACCACCTGTAAAAAAGAGAGATTTTTTAATTTAAATTAAATAATATTATATTTATTAATATGCATAATTTGTGAAATGTTTGCCATTTTAAATAATTATTTTATATTTTGGATATAAAAATTAAAAAAAATTATACTCAAATTTCAAGTATTTTACACTCGAAATGTGTCATATTTTTTAAAAGATATCTTGGATGCACCTTAGATCAATTATATTTATGTAAGTTGTACATATTTAGAACACTGTGCATTTAAGATAAGGCAATAAATTTTTTAAACTCAATACATCTGAGATCTGTGTAAAAGTAAATTAGATATTTTGCATTTTAAATAGTTATGTTAAAAAAACCACCCATATAAAAAGTTTGAACCTCAAGACTCATTATAATTCATCCAACACACTACATTCTCTTTTTTTTTTTAATTCACAGATATGACTATTAATGAGTTTTTATTTGTGATTATTTACTCAAATGGGGTCATAAGAAATTGTGAAGAAAGAGTGATATTTTAGTGTAATTCTCTTGTGATATTATACACATTTGTCGACTTTATTCTCTATATACGCTGAAGAATGTCATTTTGATCAATATAGGGATAATAGGTTCCAAGGAAGTTAGAAGAGTGGTTATAAATTCTTATAACGTTGTCGAACGGAGGGTTTCAAAACAAGATATTTTAGGTCGAAGTTGATGACCATGTGAGGGTAATGTTCGAGGTGCATGTGAAGTTAATATAAATGCCCAACATGTGATGGAATGGTATGCTGTAGTTCATGATGTAGGTAGTGGTGGGCATTTCTCTTCGATCCCACAGGCAATCTTGGTAGTAGCAACATTTATTTACCGTGTTAAACTGAGTGATCACGTGGAAAAAGAGGAGAGTGAGTCTCATTCAGCTTACATTGCTGAAATCAAGTCATCTAACGAGAGTGATTTCTTTGATGAGTATATGCCGGAAACTCAAGTTGGTGGGGATGCTCGATTACTTCTTCCTCCGCCTTTAGCTATAGTGAGGTTGACGCCTATCATCGAACAGGGTCTCAACCCACTGTCATGTGGGATGGCTATGAAATTGTAGAAAATCTCTAATGTACCTCTCAATCAGCTTACCATCTATTCGCAAACCAAGATGGTACGCCATATTCTGGAGTGTAATATGTACTTACCTCATAGAAGGTAAAAATTATGAGTTTTGAACCTCCGCTGTTTAACAAAAATAGAGAATAAAGAATTATCTAATATGAAATTTCTTAACTTAATTGTGTGGTTGAACCCAATCTTCCTAATATAAAGTAGTAGAATGTCAGACAATAAAATCGACAAGCTCACACGACATGACAAGAGCATCCGAAGTGTTTGTAAAAAGACATTTGATTAGTTTTTTTTAATACGTATTACATTACTCAAAATTATTAAATTAAAAAAAAATGCACTCCATATCATTTATAAAAATAATCAGATAAAATAATTAATTTAGTTGTCATTGTTCATGTGCCACATCGCATTTAAAAAGTTGATGTTTACATAATGCATGTATTGTTGGCCTGTCATATACTTCCAAAATTTGAGAGAAGTTTAAAAATGTGCAAAAAAAAATCTCCAAACCTTCAAAATGATAGAGACATCTCAGCCACCATATATAGGCACACACGTGCGGATCTCGGGTGCAGTAGATAGAGGAACTATTTCCCATATCTCAAATGCATTAGAGATTGGCCAGCACTAATAGAATTTCAATCACTAGGAGTTGAAATCAATCCATCCATTAATTTATTTTATTATTTTTTTTGGTAAGATTTATATTATTTTTTAAAATAATTATTTTGGTACTACTCCCAATTATACGGTATCATGTAGCTTTCACAAGAATTTCAACCCTGCCTCTGTGTAATGCAAGACGTAACATTTTTTATTTGGCCACCACGGATATAAACAAGGCATTTATAATTTTTTCTAAAGTTGTTTATCTTGGCTACAGTTAAAAAATATTCTCTAAAAATTATGGGTTAATAATAAAAACGTAAACTATGAATAAAATTAAATCAATAAGTAAATCAAAAGATCTAAGAAAAAAATAATTAAAATAGCCAAACTAATGGACAAAAAATTAATGATTTTAACTAATATTAATGTGAATAACACTTAATTTCTTAAATCAATATAAAATAATTTTTTTTTTAAATTTCAATTTTACAATAAGTTTTATTTAAAAAATTCAAAAATAAAATAAGAATTGCTATACTAAAAATGGAATAATTAGCAATAAGAATTGGTAGATTAAAATATAAATCTTCGAAAATAAAAAAATTGTTAAATAAAAAATAATAAAAAGATAAAACAGTTCTCTAATAAAATTTTTGTTAAAAATTTAAATTTTAAACAAATTAAAAAATTGATATCAAACCTAAAATAACCATTTCAAGAATATAGCTACACTTTTTAATAATGACAATCCTTTTAATCTATACTCATGTATCAAAAATTTAATATATGACAATTTTTTCAATGGATGAAACTAACCGTCTTTATTTAAAGACGTTTTAAATATTTTGGCTTCGTTTTTCTGGTAAGGATCTAAGCTTATTACTTTTAAATAATAAATAGTAAGTTGAAACAAGAATAAGTATCCCTATTTTAAATTTTAATGTAGTTTTTATGTTGTGAAAACATAGCATTGGGTTAAAATTTATCTCTAATAATGAAACACAAATTAATTGAAATTCAATGAACTCAAATGGTGTACTTGATATGTTTCAATCATATAATTTACAGTAAATTGAGATAACATCCATTGAAGAAAAGTTTTGTTCCAATTGTTTTCATTTATGTACCCAATAAAAAATATAAGATTCAATTGATTATAGTATACCATTTTAGTTCATTTATGTGGAATAAGGCTTTATTGTATTTTTTTTTTGGTTGGTGGATTGGACAACCCCAATCCTAGGTACATAATACACACCTACACGGCCACACATTCCTCAATTTTTTCTTTCTCGGCTGCCGCTGGTAGGACTCAAACCCGAGACCTTTGAGATGGAGAGGAGACGGAATGCCGTATGGGATATGACTCATTGGCAGGTTTTATTGTTATTGTTTGTCTACAAGATGTATAAGCGAAATCAAATGTACTTTTAAACTTGTTGAAATAATATAATTGAAAGGTCATGTAAATACTTCAACTACTCTCATATTTACTCAAATTTTATTGAGTATTTGAACACAACTTCTTAGGCAGGTTGAGAAGTAGTGACATTTTGTTGAAAAAAAAAAAAGTAAAATATCGTTTTTGTCCTCAATGTTTGGGGTAAATCTTATTTGTGTCTCTAACGTTTAAATCGTCCTATTTGTATCCCTAACGTTTGTAAAAGTGATTCAATGTTATCCTACCGTCAATTACACATCATGAACGCTTTAGTTTGAGTTTTAAAAATCTTTTCTTGAAGTTAGAATACAAATGTGTAAGATAGAATCGATGATCCACTCCGGAAAATAACTCATAAAAAGTTGAAACTAATTCCTATATCATTTCCATAATTCACTTTTCTAGGGACAAAATTGAATCTAAACACAAATAGTGGGTATAATATTAAAATCGAATACATCTAAGTAAGACCTAATTGAGAATGAATACATCCAAGTAAAAATTATTGAAAAATATAATCTGATTTATTAGTATAACTGATAGTAGGATAACATTGAATCACTTTTATAAACGTTAGAGATACAAATAGAACAATTTAAACGTTAGAAACGCAAATAGAAATTACCCCAAACGTTGGGGACAAAAACGATACTTTACTCAAAAAAAAAAAAATAAAATAATAAGTTCTAAGTGAAAATTTTCATTAATACATACCATGTATGTCTAGTCTAACACAATGCTCATCTTTAAAGCTTTTTATTAAGAAATATTATAATCTTTGTTAATTGAACAAATCTTAACTCTTAACTTATTACATTTAAATAAGATTTTTTTTTAGTTTTAGTTTTTTTATCTTTAATAACAAGTTACTTTTTAAGGAACACTTTTTAAGGAACACTGCACTCTTTACTTTTTTATTACTTTTTTCAGGAGCACGTTAATATTTGCCCTAACATAATATCAATATATAAATAACATTTGCTTCTATCCCCTTAACTCATGCCTTCTTTGATCTAATAATTCATGCTTCCTTTGACCTAAAAATAACTCATAACTCATGCTTTATACATCAAAGCATCTTTACCTGAATGAAAGACATTTAAGATGGCTAAGATCACGCAAGTAATATGATTGGACGAAAATGTTGCCAAAGACCATATTTGGACATCTTAAGAAGAGTGGGTTTCAGTCCATGCAAGTTAAGAAATTTTATCATAGGTTTATTCATACTAAACTAACTCATGTCGTTGGACCCGAATCCGCTTAACTAGGCAGTTATGAGTCATTTGTAACACGCCCGTTTGTAGTAGCAAACTAAGCCTACTGGCGAGTCGTAACTCATTTTGACAGCTCTAACCAAAGTGCATATGCATACCACCAAACCAGGATAACGGTAACTATAGAAAGGGAAAAAAAATTGAATACCACAAATTATTTTGGACAACACAATAAAATCTACTATAAATCAGACAAAATATCCATAACAAAGTTAGCAATAATGATACACCACAGTAATATGTAACCCAAAATATCCACATTTGTTAGATTTGTTTAAAGAAAATTGTGCTTCATCTTGGCCTATGGGAATCAACTCACCTCTTGCCACCGCCACCGCCACGAGGTCCAGCTCCACTTCTAGGACCAGGAAATCGAGAGAACTGAAGCCGAAGGTGACTAGACTCGGGATTGAGTTCATCTACTTTGTACCCTGCATCATAGAACCAAACGGTTAGTAAATGCCAAAAATAACTACTTATGCACAGTTTAGAGAATCATTCAACATCGATTATCACTAACTTCACCGCTCAATGATTTGTTCATAACAAAATTAGAATACCAACCGGTTGTTATACATTATAAAATTAAGATAACCGAAGAGGGCAAGGAGGAGAATAAAACAAATTCCTTTCACTACTTTATTTCAGGGGATCAATGTATATATATTATATAACCAAAATTTAGTCATATATTACTGGATGAGGAAAACACAATCCTAAAATGGAAGAGAGCAGAAGTTCAGAAATATCCAAATTAAGTACTTCAAGGCTTTTTGTCTTTTACTTAATTCATAATGATAACGAAATAGTCAAATTTAGAGTATCTACCAAACAGGTTAATGTATCCTCTAATTTGATGAGCTTCATCTAAGTTATGATTCAGTTAGATGATTTACATGAACAAATACAGAACTTTCTTTTGTATAATTATTCATTGATAAACAGTAAATGCTACCTTGCAAGGCACTCATTGCAGTTGCTGCACAAGCTGGATTTGCAAAATCCACAAAACAAAGAATAAGAGGATCTCCACCACGCTGCAATGATCATGCATTTCAAGTAAAAGAAGTCGCAGTGAATTTCAACTGATCATCCACACACTCAAAATTGGAGAAGCTAATAATGTTACCAACAGTACACTTACATGTTTGGATTCTTTGCTCACAAGCCTCACTTCTCTATATCCAACAAAAGGACGAAAAATGTCTAAGATAACATCAAGGAATGTGAAAAACTGAATTAAAACTAAAGAAAGGCTCGTAAAACAAAAGTAAATAAAAGAATTGAATTCTAAAGCAGTGCATTTGCAGAAAAAGGATACGAGCCACTTCCCTTCTTTTGCTATCAGAAGGGAGACCTTCAACATATAAAGTACTTGAAGCATCCGGAGGTAGGGGAACCGTTTCTGGCCCTGGCCTAGAAACTGCATCTCCTGGTAGCTGACCACCATAACCAACCCCCCGCCCATTTGGAGCAAGATCAGGACCGCCAACTCCATGACGCCCAATTATAGAAGGATCACTTAATGACTGACCTGGCAATCCACCAACTCCCCTTGACAATCCGAGACCACCAATTGTACTAGCTTCGCCGGAAGTGAATGAAGAAAGTTGCTTCAAAACCATATAAAATGTTACTACAAAAAGCAAGAGGCAACTAGAGAACTCAAAAAGAAAAATATACTACAAAAAAACTTGATAAAATATTACCCCACTCTGAAGGTAGCGGTCATATGCAGACCCAATTGTTTTTGTGTCCTTTATCATTCCATGACCAGTTCGGTCATTGTCACGAGCAATATAATTATGCAACTCATTACCTGATGTCAGACCAGAAGTTGGTATATCTGCAAGGTTGAAAATAAAAGTGAAAACCTAATAAGGGGTACAAAAGACAAACACAGTAAAAACTAGTTTAGCTTATAACTCTGCCCATGTTAAATTACAAACACAAACTTCACATATAAGGTGAAAACAACATTTAGTGGAACAATCTCTATTCCACCAGGTCCATATAATGCATCTGCTTCCAATAAACCCCTTGTAGACATTTTAACTTCCAAATAAATATTACCTATCCCCCTCTGTTTCCCTTCAAGTGAAACATCCACTAAAGTCAAAACAGAGAAATGGGAAAAGGTCGGTAGGAATAAAAAACAGAGTAATGCCACATGGTACAAATTTTTTCTATATGAAAATACAGCAAATAACACTTATAGGAAGGTCAGATTGATGGAAGAAGGAAGATGGAAATAAAACGTAGTCATTCAAATAATTGCATAATCATGATTAACATGCGTCTTAAGGTTATTCCTCTCAATATTTCCTTTGATAAGTTAGTCCTTCAATGTATATTTTAGACATCGATTTTGTACTTAACATTCAATTTATATTATAACATGAAGGGCCAATTTAATGTAAAATATCTCTGAAAAACCAAATCAATGCTACGGGTATATTTCAAACATCAATCTGAGCATCTAGTTATTAGCATATTAGACCTACCTATCATCATAATATGTACAAACAAAAATAAATAAATAAATGGGGTGTGAAATCCTATTTGAATCCCTAAAAGATACATGAGTCACCCCATTAGGCCTCGAAATGCCACTCCAATTGTCTAACTATTTTCGAATCCAAGGGACTAATACAATTACAATGATCTCCGAAGACTAATCTGACAGTGCATGTAAGCTATGGTGAGGAACTAAGTATTATCAACTACATTATCCACAAGGTTGCACTCTATAGGGTACAAACCCTATACGAAGCATAAAACACGAAACGCCATGCTTACCTCTAAATTAACAAAATTTCCAAAGAACAGAAAGCGATCACCTTCTCACACTAACTTAGTTAGCATCACACCACACATCTAAGAAGCCGCCCCCAAAAGAAAGAAAAACCTAATAAAATTACTCGAAACAGATCCCAGAGAAGCCAGAAACAAGCAAAATCGCATGATAAGGTCCAATCCAAATTGGTAAAACATAAAACGAAAGAAATATTTAAAATTTGAGAGGAGAAATGAATGGATTGAAGAGGGAATTTACCGTAGTCGGAACGAGGTCGCTTGAGCATGCCGGCGTGAGGGAGCATGGCCTGCTGCTGGCGGTTCCAGAAGCCGTCGGTCATGGCGAGGGATTGAGAAAGAAAATGGGAACGAGGAAACCCTAATTTGGAGAATGAATTTTGGAAGAGAAACCCTAATCGAGCGTAGGGTGCTGATGATGCAGCTGAACAAGCTCCGTGCTATTTTCTCACTCCCTTCTGGAGCTACCCCCGTCTACGCCAGCTTCAGAGCAATATTA
>NC_029789.2:148234571-148245730 GCF_000816755.2 Arachis ipaensis | reverse complement strand
ATAGATATATAAATGAAAATATGAAGAATAATAAATAATTAAGAAAAAAATTGACAATTATAAAAGACAATCCTTGTTGTATATTGGTATAAATTATTTTCATAGCAAATTGAAATGTTCTATTCTTGAATTAACCTTTTCATGTAGAAGTGCAATAATATTGGATAATTGATTTACAAGACTCGGCATTTTGTTTTTTGGTTCGAATTGGGTTCCTATAGACTGTATTATTTCAAACAACACTGGGTTTTTGAACTTGAGATTATCAATAAAGTTGAGATTTGGCATTTGGGCTTTTAATTGTTATTGGTCCATCTTATCTTGAGTTAGAATCCATAGAAGGAGAAACAGTCTCTTTGCAGAAGAAGACACAACAAAAGTTCACGATAAACTGCTTGAATCTAATTGAAAAAGTAATCACAAACAAGGAGCTTGCTTGCCTTCAAAACCATCAAGAACATTTTGATTAGAATCTGAAAATATCTTGAAGGTGTGTCAATTTCTGAAGTAGACAAAAATAAAATTCTAGTCATATTTAAGAACAAAATAAAACGGTTACAAATATTATAAAAGGAGCGCCTTGGAATGTAAGAGGCCATATACTAAACTTGCAAATGTGGATGCAAGGAGATTCCATATTTGAGATTAGACATTATTTTTTGAAAATCTGAGTCCAGATACATGAACATTCCCAAGAGTTCATTAATGTGGAATCAACAAAGGAGATAGGAAATAAAATAGGAATTGTTGTAGAGGTTGTTAACTTGATCAATAGAACTCTTGGCACACTTCTACAGAATCTCAATCCTTATCAAGTTCTATATCAAAAGTTACCTAATTTAGTAGCATTGAAAGTGTTTGGCTGCCTTGCATATGCAAAGACTTTGAAAGCAGATAAAACTAAACATGACCTAAGAGCTGAAAAATGTACTTACTTAAGTCATAAGAAAGGGACAAAAGGTTTTGTTTTGGTTGACTTGAAATCTAGAAGAATTTTTAACTCACGAAATGTTGCATTTTATGAAAATTGTGTTCCTTACTCTGCATAAAAATGTAGACATGCAATATTCAAAGCTTCAAATAAGCAAACTGCTGCGACCAAATAAGGATACATGGTTGTTAACCTAATTCCTTCACTTATTCTTGTTATCATGATTCACCAATTACATCATCCCCACAACATCTTTCCATATCTTAATCACTTGCTTCATCAAGCATTGCTTCACATTAAGTAATCATTTTGACAGCATGCCACCCTTGCATACTACATTTTTTTAATTATATAAAATATTTAAAATATTTTTTTATTTTAATAATTAATAATATAAATTATTTCTAAATTCATTTCAAGAATTCTTATTTCAGGTAAAAAAAAAGAATATTTGTTAAGAATAAAGATAGACATGTTAATACATGATAGTATTTAGGTGTGTTGAAACGTGTTTGAAAAAGAATTTTTTATTTTTTATTAAGACATAATTAAACACATAAAACACACGTGTCGGACGAATATTGATAAATGTCATATCTAAAATATGTCTTATAGGCAGTTACGGCAAATGAGGAACTCCCCATGCCTCATAGCCAAAATATCATTGTCTTTTGTTTTTCGGTATTATAAGGATTTAGGATTATCATTGTGATTTGTCGGGAGTGGATCCTCTCCGGTGAAAAAAAAAACTGGATGGTATCCAGTAAAAGATCTCACTCTTTATTGTATTCTCTCTTACATTTATTTTTGATCTCATTTGTAGAATTAAAGATGGAAAATTACACTTTATTCTTTTCCGTGACAAAAAAAATGGTGAGGATCCATTTCCGTGATTTGTCTCGTTTATTTCCTTTTCCCTCTTTTCTTGCTTTAGGTGTTTTTCTTTTGGAGAATGGTTTCGTTTTATTTTTGGTCAGGGGACATGGCTTTGTGTTTGTTTAACATGAACTTCTCTAACTGCTTAAGGTAGGTTAGATGGGTTACACTAATGGGCTAACTTTTAGGACCAGTAATGCAATAGACAATAGGCAAAGGCCCACTACCCTTAACTAATTGTACCACCTCATCAGTATTCATATTCAATATAGATTAGAGACCTTATTAAATCCTTTTGGAACATTAGCCATAGGTACTGTTTTCCACCTCTCACAAGCAATCCGACCCAGAACATTAGAAAAAGACCGAATTAGAACCTCTCCAATTTTTTTAACATTTGAGAGAATAAAGTGTGATCTTTTATTTTTAATTTTATAAGTGAGACTAGTTAACCTAGTTACAATATAGGATTTGGGTTTTGATTTTCTGATTCTTTGTTAATTCACTTAATTGTGATTGTCTTGTCTGTACCGTATGAAGATCTCTATCAATGTATCAATAAGTAAAACAAATATTCAAAAAAAAAAGGTAAAAAAATAATTAACTTTAAGGACCAGCTAATTAAAGTAATTAACCACCATGCATTGTAGCGTAGGATTTGTATTTTGATGTAAAATAATAAATATAAAATTTTATTTATTTATTTTTACCTCTACACCGTCATCTCTCCACTATCATGTATCATCACCGTTAAAAACTTTCGTTATTTTATTTCTTTTTGTTTTTTCACTACCAACTACCGCCATCATTATGGCCAACTGTGGGGAGCTCTCAACCATCGGTTGGGGAAACTTCGGGGAGAAATCAAGCGAGAGAACATAAGATGAGATAACACCATATCTAACTCAAAACCTTAAGGTAGTAAGTTAATGAGACTCTCATCTTATAAACTCCTTACTTTTTCTTACTTTCTTTGATGTGGGACTAACTTCAACACTCCTCACACTTGCAACACTAACAATGTCCCCCTCAAGTGTGAGCCCTCACATCAAGCATCAACTCCCCTCTAGCTCCTCCATCACATATGAGTATTCGTCTATCACACCGCCGCAAAACACCGCGGAACACGCCGCCCGAACCACCTTTGGCGAGAAGACTTTCGATGCTTCACCTTGAATACCCCTTAAAACCAGACCGATTAAACCATTGGCTCTGATACCACTTGTTGGACTAACTGTGGGGAGCTTTCAACCATCGGGGAGACTTCGGAGAGGAATCAAGCGAGAGAACATAAGATGAGATGACACTCCCCTCTAGCTCCTCCACCACATACGAGTATTCGTCCATCACACCGCCGCAAAACACCGCGGGACACGCCGCCCGGACCACCTTTACCGAGAAGACTTTCGATGCTTTACTTTGAATACTCCTTAAACCAGACCAATTAAACCATCGGCTCTAATACCTCTTTGTTGGGCCAACCGTGGGGAGTTCTCAACCACCGGGAAGACTTCGGGGAGGAATCAAGCGAGAGAACATTAGATGAGATGACACCATATCCAACTCAAAACCTTAAGGTAGTAAGTTAATGGGACTCTCATCTTATAAACTCCTCACTTTTCCTTGCTTTTTTTGATGTGGGACTAACTTCAACACTCCTCACACTTGCAACACTAACAATTTCCCCCTTAAGTGTGAGCCTCCACATTAAGCATCAACTCCCCTCTAACTCCTCCACCACATATGAGTATTCGTCCATCACACCGCCGCAAAACACCGGGGGACACGTCGCCCGGACCACCTTTGCTGGGAAGACTTTCGATGCTTCACCTTAAATACCCCTTAAAACCAGATCGATTAAACCATCGAGCCTCCACATTAAGTATCAACTCCCCTCTAACTCCTCCACCACATATGAGTATTCGTCCATCACACCGCCGCAAAACACCAGGGGACACGTCGCCCGGACCACCTTTGCTGGGAAGACTTTCGATGCTTCACCTTGAATACCCCTTAAAACCAGATCGACGGCTCTGATACCACTTGTTGGGCCAACCGTGGGGAGCTTTCAACCACGGGGGAGACTTCGGGGAGGACTCAAAACCTTAAGGTGTCAAGTTAATAAGTCTCTCATCTTATAAACTCCTCACTCTTCCACCATCGACTCTGATACCACTTGTTAGGCCAAACGTGGAGAGCTCTCGACAACTGGGGAGATTTCGGGGAGGAATCAAGTGAGAGAACATAAGATGAGAAGACACCACATCCAACTCAAAACCTTAAAGTGTCAAGTTAATGGGTCTCTTATTTTATAAACTCCTCACTCTTCCTTGCTTTCTTTGATGTGGGACTAACTTCAATACTTTTCACATTTGCAACACTAACATGATGCCACCAGCATTGCATTGTAAATAACTAAATATAGAAATCTCGATGGATAATAAAGAGGGTCTATGCATCAAATTATGGAAGGATAAAAATGCATCGGAAAAAAAATTACTAATCTTTACCATTAGAAAAAAAAATAAAAGAAAAGGTAAAATATAAAATTATATAAAACGTTTAAAATAAAACTGAAATAAAATAAGATTTTACAAAAATATTATATGCATATAAAAAATTAGTTGATAAATTAATTATTTATGTATTTAAATACATGTATTATTTAATTTATTATATNNTTCAACATTAAAAATATAAATAATATTTCTCCTTTTTTTTTCTTTTCTTAGGTGCTATATATGCTTGTGTGTGGTGTGGCGCCACTTGTGCTTACCTCTTTCCATTTTGCTATGTTATTTTTTTATTTATGACTAGTGTGAAAAAATTTGGTAACATTATTTAATATAATTATATGTGCCAGTATATATTAAGATATTTATTTTTTTAGTTGATAGCAAATCATAAAAACACGCAAAAAAATTGTTGTAGCAACCATTTATTCAAAAAAATAATTGATGTTTAAATAAAAAAAGACAACTAACCATTTAGAAAAATAATTTTGTAATATCATCCATCTATCTTTAATTTGAATCAATAAGTGTGTTAGAGAATCATTAGAATCAATTTAGATCAATTAGTATCGTCTATATTTATATAGTATATCTATATATTAATTGTAGGATTCTATGCCTTTTTTACTTTAATTCATCTAGCACCTATAAATATCCCTTGTATATTGTACCTTTGATCACACTCAATAATACACTTTTTATATTACTCTCTCAATCTCTTGTTTCTAACATGGTATCAAGAGGCTAAAGTTTTTTTTTTTTCAACAAAATTTTGTTCATAGCCTCCTTATTTTTCTCTTCCGACAGTGCCTCTTCGCTCTCATTTTTCGATCTATTTTCGACGTTTTGGTTCGTCACCTCCGACATCATCGTGTTCTTCGTTTTGTCAGCTTTCTAACGCCGCCAGAAGCCCCCGGACGCGCCCTCACGTGCCGCCGGAACTTTGCTGCCCACCTCCATTGTTTCATTCCAGAAGCTTCAGCAGCCGTTGATCTTGGTGCCAATCGCACGCTCCTGGTGCTGCCACGTGTCGCAATGAAGGCCTCCTTGGTATCCACCGACCCGCGCACGGCCCGACCCGATCAGCGGTTGACCCGCGATCTACCTCACCGCCAGTGTGTCTTTCTCGCTCCTCTCAGGTGCCGCCACGTGTCATTGTCTCACTGACGTGGTGCTGACGTAACTGCTGACGTGGCGCTGACGTGGCAGACAAGCGGGACCCTCCCTAAGGTTTTTTTGTGAGCTCATTCTTTCTGATTTTGTGCCTCGTTTTCTCGTTTTCTGCCCCGAATTTGCAGTTTCTTCTCCCTTTTGCTATTCTTTCTATTACTATGGAAAAATTGGATGTCTTTCAGCCTATTCCTGTTATCCTTAATGGCTCCAACTATGCACATTGGGTTGAAGCTATGCGAGAATTTCTTAAAGGGCGAAAATTATGGCGATATGTGACTGGTGATATTGCCTGTTAAGCCAACTGTGACCGACAAATCCAAAGATGGTGCCTCCAAATCCAAGGAGGATGCTGAGAAGGACTATGCAGAGAAATTGGAAGATTGGGATAGTAAAAATCATCAGATTATCACTTGGTTCCGCAACACTTCTACTCCTGGTATTCATTTACAGTTTGGGCATTTTGAAACTGCTAAAGAGGTATGGGATCATTTGGCAAAACGTTACACTATTTCTGATCTCGCTCATCAGTACCAACTGCTTAAGGAACTTCATAGCCTTAAGCAAGAACGTGGCCAAGCAGTTTTTGATTTTCTTGCTCAGATGGAGATTATTTGGGATCAGTTGACCTCTTGTGAGCCTGTTCTTAAAGATCCCACTGATACTAAGGCATATGAGGATTATCGGAACCGAACACGTCTCATCCAATTTCTGATGGCACTTACTGATGACTATGAGCCGGTCAGGGCTTCTCTTCTTCATCAGAATCCCTTGCCTAGTCTTGAAGATGCTCTTCCTTGTCTTAAGTATGAAGAAACGCACTTGGGATTGCTTTGTTCTAAAAGTGAAACTGTCTTTGCTGCCACCGACAGAAAGGACAAAATCTGTCGAAACTGTAACCGGCCTGGGCATTCCTTCTCCGACTGTCCTTCTATTGAATGTCATAAGTGCAAACAAAAAGGCCACATTGGCTCCAACTGCCCGAAACTGTTCTGCCATTATTGTAAGCTCTCGGGTCACTTGATTGCTACCTGTCCTACTCGACCACCACGTTCAGATCAGAACAAGTATCAATCTCGTCCCAACAACTCTCCGCATGTGCCTGCCTCTACTGCTGCTGCTGCTACTGAGTCCACCTCTTCCACATCTCTCAACACACCTTCTGTCTCTCCATCAGATATTGAATCCCTTCTTAAGCAACTTCTCTCTTTTTCTGGTAATACCCCTGCTACTCTTTCCACCTCTCCAGGTAATTCTAAATGGTATTTTGATTCTGGTTGTTTCAATCATATGTCTCCTTTGCGTCATCTTTTTTCGTCGTTGTCTCCCACTACAAATACACCTTCTGTCAACACTGCTAATGGTTCCCTCTTGCATGCAACACATCACGGGATTATTTCATAGTCCAATATTCATCTTTCTGATGCTTATTTTATTCCAAAATTGAATTTTAATCTTATCTCTGTCGGTCAGCTTGTTGAACTCGGTTTTGATGTCATTTTTTCTATTTTTGGTTGTCGTGTGTAGGATCGTCGGACGGGAAAGATCATCGGGACTGACTGTAAGGTCGGACGCTTATTTGAGCTCGAGAACCTTCATGTTCCCTCTACAAATCTCTGTGCTGCTTCCTCTCCATCTACACTTCACTTGTGGCACCGTCGTCTTGCCCATAGCTCCTTAGAAAAATTGTGTCCTCTTATATCTACGGGTGTTTTAGGTCAAGTTCAAAATGAGTCTTTACTTCTTGTCGTACTGCAAAACAACTTGCCTTATCCTTTAATAATAATTCCTCTATTGCATGCTCTCCTTTTGATCTTATCCATTATGATGTTTGGGGCCCGCTCCCACCACTTCTATGGGAGGGGCTCGATATTTTGTTGTCGTTATTGATAATTATTCACGTTTTACTTGGGTTTATTTGATGACTAATTGTTATGAGTTGCCTCAGATTTATATTAACTTTGCCACTATGGTTCGAACTCAGTTTTCAAAGGTCATTAAAATTTTCAGACGTGATAATGCTATGGAATATCGTGACTCCAAACTTTTAAATTTTCTTACTGAACAGGATACTTTGTCCGAGTTTTCTTGTCCTGGTACCTCTCAACAAAATGGCAGAACTGAGCGTAAACACCGTCATATTCTTGACTCTGTCCGTGCGATGCTTATTTCCTCTTCCTGTCCTGAACGTGCTTGGGGTGAAGCTGTTCTCACTGATGTTCATGTTATCAATATACTTCCTTCTTCTGTTCTTGGTAACACTACTCCCTTTGAGCGTCTTTATCGTACTTCTCCCGATTACAATTCTCTCCGTGTTTTTGGTTGTGTCTGTTTTGTCCTTCTTCAGCCTCATGAACACAATAAGCTTGAACCTCGGGCTCGCATGTGTTGTTTTCTTGGTTATGCTTCTGAACATAAGGGTTATCATTGTTGGGATCCTATCTCTCTCCGTATTCATATATCTCGTCATGTTATCTTTTGGGAGCATCACATGTTCTCTAGTTTTTCCTCTTTTGAGTTTATTCCTTCTACTCTGTCACCATTTTTTACTAACCTAAATGTTGATCTCTTTCCTAGTGATGATACTACAGGGTCTACCCTAAGTCTATCCCTCGAGGATCCTGCCCCTCCGCATTCTCCATCTCCTGATGATTCCAGTCCGAAAGGCGATCCCGCTCCTACCGTCATGCCTCCTCCTCCTACTCGTTCTTCTAGGGTAAGGAATTCACCTCCTCATCTTCTTGATTATCATTGCTTTTCTACTATTCGTCATCAACATGAACCTAAGTCATTTAGAGAAGCCTCCACAAATCCAAATTGGCAACAAGCAATGTAGGAAGAAATACAGCCACTTGAAAAAGCACACACTTGGAATTTGGTTGATTCTCCTTCTGATCAGGAAGTTGTGGGCAGTAGATGGGTATACAAGATCAAGACTCGCTCTGATGGCTCTATTGACCGTTATAAGGCACGCTTGGTTGCTCAAGGTTGTAACGCAAGAGTATGGTATTGATTATGAAGAGACTTTTGCTCCTGTCACTCGCCTTACGTCTGTTAGAGCTCTCCTTGCCATTGCCACGGTTAAAAAATGGTCTCTCAGTTAGATGGATGTGAAGAATACATTTCTTAATGGGGATTTGAAAAAGAAAGTCTATATGAAACCACCTCCGGGATATCCTTGTCCTTCTAGTAAGGTTTGTTTCCTTCGCAAGGCACTTTATGGACTTAAGCAAGCTCCTCGTGAATGGTTTGACAAGTTCAGCACTACCATATGCAGTCTTGGTTTTACTTCTAGTCCTCATGAGAATGCCCTTTTCATTCGTAAAAGCGAACGTGGAGTTGTTCTTCTACTTTTGTATGTTGATGACATGATCATTACTGGAGATGATGTTGATGGTATCTCTAATCTCAAGGCCTCACTTCACCGTACCTTTGAGATGAAAGATCTTGGTTCTCTCAGCTATTTTCTTGGTCTCGAGATCATCTCCACAGATGATGGCATCTATCTCTCTCAAGCTAAGTATGCTTCAGATCTTCTTGCTCGCGCTGGGATTACAGATAGTCGCACTGAGTCTACTCCTATTGAGCCTAATGTTCGATTTATCCCTATGGATGGCACTGTTTTGGATAATTCGACTCTCTATCGACAGTTAATTGGAGGTCTCGTCTACTTGGCTGTCACCCGACCAGACATTGCCTATCCAGTTCATGTCCTCAGCCAGTTCTTGTCAGCTCCTCGTACTACTCACTATTCGGCAGTTCTTCGCATTCTTCGCTACGCCAAAGGCACTCTATTTCATGGCCTTTATTTTTTTGCCCATTCCTCTTTGACCCTTCAGGCATACTCCGATACTGATTGGGCCGGTGATCCCACTGATTGTCGTTCTACTACTGGTTACTTTTTGTTCCTTGGCGACGCTATCATTTCTTGGCGTGCTAAGAAGCAAACGTTCACTGCTCGCTCAAACACAGAAGCTGAGTACCGTGCCTTCACTAACACCACTGTTGAGGTTATATCGGTTCGTTGGCTTCTCGAAGATCTGGGTACTCATCAGTTGTCCCCTACTGATATTTTTTGTGATAACCGCAGTGCTATTCAGATTGCCCATAATGATGTATTTCATGAATGCACCAAATACATTATTGATGTTGTTCGTCTCATTGCTGTTGGTACACTAGATCAGATTGCTGATATCTTCACGAAAACTCATCACCCGACTCGTTTCCGAACTTTGTTATCCAAATTCAAGTTGGTATCTTGAGCTCCCACTTGAGTTTGAGGGGAGATGTTAGAGAATCATTAGAATCAATTTAGATCAATTAGTATCATCTATATTTATATAGTATATCTGTATATTAATTATAAGATTCTATGCCTTTATTACTTTGATTCATCTAATACCTATAAATACTCTTATATTCTACCTTTAATCACACTTAATAATACACTTTTCATATTATTCTCTCAATCTCTTGTTTCTAACAAAGTGAATCATCACTCATGTAACTATCTAGCTAGAGGAGTGCACATAGTTATGATGAATCAATATAACTACTCATCTAATGAATCATGCTCAAACAACTATTCACTACAATTACAAGATATTTAACAAGAATAAAAATAAAACAAAAATTCAGTATTGTGTTTACATGTATGTATTTTATGCGAAGATGATACTTGATAAAATGTGTCTTTATTATTATAATAAACATTTATAAAAAAAAAACACAACATGGTCATTAATTTAAAATAAAGATAAAGATACTAGAGATAAATAGTATTTTTTTAATATATGAATAATTAATAATTACCTCTAAACTTACTAATACATAAATATTTATCTCTCTCGCATCATTCTTTTCATATTTATAGCCTAATCCTTAATAGTATAAGCATAGACATAATATTTTCCGGAACCTTTATTTACTTTTAGCCATATACATTCCAATTATTTACATTTATTTTAAGCAATCAAACAAGATTAAATATATACATTCAAACATTCAATTTCATTAAGTTTCAATCAAAAGTATCATTTAGGTTTTTTGACATATAAAAGGCCAATTATGCTAATCTAACTTTTATTTTAATTCCAATTTTTTTAGACACCTCTTGAAAATTCTCTAACACTACTTTTTCCTATATTACAAAAAAAAAAAAATTAAGACAAAGAATCCTTTTTGGCTGAATTTTAATGGAGAAAAAGGGAGACTTTTTTGCCTTTGAAATTTAAAACTTGTAGCTATAGATTATTTGAAACACTTAGAATATGATTTATGAATAGGATGAAATCAAATAAGATTCTTTTTTATGATGCATATATGGCCGAATTCAGAGAGAGGAGAAAAAAACTTTTTTCTCATCTTTTGAACTTAAAAATGATTTTTTTTATTCCTTAAAATTCTTAATTCCTAAACAAGAAAATAAAAAAAATGAATCATCTTCCGTAAAAACATAAGGCCAAACCTTAAATAAAGGAAAAGAGAAATTAATTTTTAATTTAATTTTAAAAAAATTATATGAAGATGAAGAGGAAGGTGAGAAGAAAATATTAATTATTAAAGTGATATTTTAATTTGAGCTTTAGTTTTTTCCTAAACCAAGCTTGAACATAGAAATCATGAAAGCTTTTTCTCTGTTTTGAACAAAAATAACTATTTCTAATCAC
>NC_029789.2:148232183-148234534 GCF_000816755.2 Arachis ipaensis | reverse complement strand
TAGCTAGAAACTTGATTTAATTCTTAAAATTTTCTAATATTACGATTTTAAATGAGTTTATCGATTTACGAAATTTGTACTAAATCAGACGATTTTACGATTTAAATCTTGTGAAGATTATTTTGCGTTTTTTATTTATTTTTTCGATTTCACGTAAAATCTCGATTTTCTCTGCCTTATGTACTTTAATAAAAATAATTTTATTAAAATAAAAATAAAAAATATGTAAAATTATATGATAATTTAATTAGTTTTTAATTTTTTAATTATTATTTTTTTAAAAGAGTGTAAACTGACTAGCACTTTAAATCCGTTTTTAGACGGAGCTTGACGGGGCGGGACGAAGTGTCCGTTTTGGCACCCATAGTTGAAGTCTTGAAGGTGCATCGTGCATGCCTTCTCACATTATATAAGGGGGACGCCAAGCCCGAGGAAGCATAAACAAACATCTCCACCAATAAGATTCCCTCTTTTTCCACCTTCCTCTCACAACTTCTGCAATAATCATGCGCCTCCACCGCAGCGACAAATACTCCTCCCCCGCCGGAACCATGAGGTACCGGGGTGTGAGGCGGAGGCCATGGGGACGTTATGCCGCTGAGATAAGGGACCCTCAATCTAAGGAGCGGCGTTGGCTGGGGACATATGACACGGCGGAGGAAGCCGCTTGCGCCTACGACTCCGCTGCCAGAGTCTTGCGTGGCCCCAAGGCGAGAACTAACTTTTTGTACACTACTTCCCCTCCTCAACCTTCTTCCATCTTCCTCACCAACAAAAACAATCATAAAGACATCCTTAACCGCAGTAGCCATCTCTTCTTCAACAGCCGTAACTGCCACTTGGGTGGTTCTTGGCCTGACCCCTTCTCCTCCTACTCCGTCCCTTCTTCATTTTCTACCTTCCAGCAACAGCGAAACCAGCAGCTTAACTCCACAAACATGGTCCTCCCCCGTGACTTCATAGCCCCTTACACCAAACCCAAGGGCAGTTTAGTCAACTCATCACATGCTGGCAATGCTAATAACCCTTCTCTTTCATCTTCCTTATCGTACCCCAAGGGCAGTTTAGTCAACTCATCTTCCATTAGCCACCATTTATCCTACCCCAAGGGCAGTTTAGTCAACTCATCAAATGGTAGCAATGCTCCTAACTACAGCGCAGCCTTTTCTTCCTCTTGCCTGACGAACACAAACAGTCTCGGTTGTGGCAGTGATAATAATTATAAAGCTGATGGCAGTGAATACTCGCAAGAGTTCTTTCATCACTCAGACTCATCATCGGGGTTGTTGGAAGAGATAGTTAGAGGTTTCTTGAAAAGTCCAAAGCCCACTAAAAGTGAGTGTTTGTTGTTATTAGGTGCTCCTACACCTACTTCTCCATCCCAAGTACGTTCTTCCCACCTTAAGGCTGACTCATTTCCTCCTCTTTCCCCTGTTTCCACAGGCGACACCATGAAGAAAGACCAGGATACGGCGGTTCCCTCTAGCATGCCTTTTACTCAGGAGAACAACAACGTTAACAACAACAATAATAATCATCATCATCATCATCTTGAAGAGTGGCCTAACATGGAAGACATTTTTCATCAGTACCCGGACTTTCTTAATTAGATTAGGTCACGTACTTTATAATATGCACTCTCTGTGTTTTTCTCTTCTTTTTCTTTTTTTTATTTTAGTATATTAGGTCGCTGGAAGTTTAACAAGTTTAACTAGTGGTGTCTGCTGCTTCTGCTTCGATTTACCTTATGTTAAGGTAGCTATATATTATAATGTATCGTTGTTGTTCAGAATTCAGAAAGCTGATAGATCTAATCTCTATTTAGGGTTTTTTATTTTTGTTTTGTTCGTAGCTAGCTAAGTTTCGGAACTCACTTTAATGTGTACTCTCCTACCTCTCCTGCTATAAATTTGGAAGGCACCTGAATGAGACTCGCAAGTTGAATATCTAATATGAGAAATGCTATCGCAGCAACTTTTGTGATTTCCACGTTAACGATGATTTTAATGGTGTGAGATTGGTTTGAGATTTTATCCAATAGCTCACTTTTTTTTGCTGGTTATATGCTCGTCAGAATTTAACAAAGTTGATGGCTTCTAGACTTTTCCTAAATTTCTTATATGTATTAGTATTCTAGATTTATAATACTACACATAATAATATTAGACAATGCAATTTTAAAGTTTTTTTTTTAAGATAGGAGACTCGAATCCGCAACGTCTTAATTGAGTATGGGGAGACTATGTCATTTGAACTATTACTCATTGGCAATACAATTTTAAAGTTAAAAGAATCTATTATAGAATTAATATGCTATGTTAATATTAGATAGAATAATGAATATTTTTATG
>NC_029789.2:148216988-148231611 GCF_000816755.2 Arachis ipaensis | reverse complement strand
ACATATGGATATATGTACACATCCCACTTTGGGGAAAGTAAGAAAAATTAGGCAAATACTACGTCAGTTAATTAAATTAATTTATGTGCATGGTGAATGTTCATGTCACCGCTCCCCACTCACCACTACTACTATACCTGTGGTCTATATATGGACCAACTTATATATAGGGGGACTAAATATGACGCTTATTTTAACTATTTGTGAAAGTTTGAGAGGGTTATCTCAAATGAACCACCGTAATATATTATTGTGCTTGTTTGACTCTATTACCAAGGATTCAAGTATTAAACAATTACAATAATAACAAAATTATATCTTATCATGAAACCATTTTTTTAATCTAAATTATATATTTTTTTGTATTTAATATTTCAATCCGATAAACTAAGGACTAATTTGTTACGAATTGTCGTTACGAATTGGAGTTTTATTTAAAGATTTAAATTCTCTAGTACGACAGGTCAAGAACTAATTTATTGGGAATCTAAGTTCTATTTAGCGATTTGTCGCTGGCCAATAAATTATTACATGCACAAAGCAAAATTTAAGCTTCCAATACTTATTTAAACAGACGAGTGAGTGACCATTCGACTAATCTAAATTGGTTTAAATTATATATCTAACGTATCTAATATTCCAATATACGAAAGCTTTTAGTGAAGAATTTTAATAACGTAAACAACTAGCTAGGAACAAAAGAGAAAATTAAAACATAATTTCAGCTTATTATTGTAAATGGTTGGGTGGGAATATAAATTTTATGTGTATATAAGTTGCTTTATTTTTTCTTCTACAACTAGAGTTTCTATTATAGTACATAATGATTATTAATTATTTATCGCTATATATGTATGTTGGCACCTTAATAGAGCTACTTGTTTAAATATAAAATTATCTGTACCTAATAATACAATGACCGAATTCTTCAGAGATAATGAAAAACATTTTCTGCTTAACCATACCTTTTTCATTACTTTATTATTATGATTATTCACTTATTAATCTGAATGTTAAATTTAGAACGTGAAAAAGAAATTAGTATCCAAATATTATCTAGGGATCATTAGAATCAGGACGAACGCAGGTGGCACCACACAAAAGCCTAAAGCCTTGTTGGTGGCAAAAGAAGTTAGTAAAGTTGTTTGTGAACAGTGATGAGATCTTACTTTCTGCATATGTGGAGTGAAATTAGCCTACCCCTAATTATAATATTGTAATAATAAATGAGAAATGCTAGCAATTTATAGCTGGTTATTTTAATTTTAAAAAATAGTTTATATTAGAAATATAATTATTAATTTTTTTTTTTAACTCTAAGTTTTGGGATAAAAGATTTTACGATATGATATTAGAATTCTGTGTCGAAAACGTCAAGAGTTCAATTTTTAATAAATCCCAAAAATAAAAAAATCATAAAACAAATAAAAAAAATCTATGCAAAACTCAAAAGTCTCTTATTTGAGAAAGAATATTAGAGATATAACCATTATATTATTTTCTCTTATCAGTTTAAATTTTTGGAATGAATAATTTTATGATAGTTTAAATAACATGAATTAAATGCCCTTATAGTTAAAAACATAAAAAAAAAAAATCTTTTGTCAATTTTTTTTTAAATATTTACTCAACGCATTCCTTTTTATCAGTCACTAGCTAAATCCATAGTTATCATATGAATCTTGGAATAGTAATTTAAAAGGATTACCAAATAAATTTTGATTAAGAATCAACAGAAAAAGAATAGTTGTGTACTTCTAAAAAGATTTATTGATTGTTAAGAATATAATTGATACTTCAATGATAAATAGTGCATAGAAGAATGAGAGTGAGATATATTATATGTAAAAAAAGGGAGTAAAATTAATAAATAAAAACAACAAATTTGAGTGTAGAAAAAAGTAGTACAAAATAGAAATAGTGCATAAAAATAAGAGTGGAAGATACCATAAAGTAAAAAGGGAAATAATAAAACTAAAGTGATTAAGTGACTACTACTTAAAAGGAACAATTCAAGTATACATTACAAATATATACTATAATTTTAGAGTGAATACCCCATCCGGCCCCTGACAATTATCTCGAAAGGACAACGAGGCCCCTAAGAAAAAAAAACACCCAATCCGGCCCCTGATAAATTTTTTTTGGGACAGATTAGCCCCTGTGCAAAAAAAAAATAACATTTATTTTTTTTGGCACAGGGATCTCGTTGTCCTTTCGAAGTAATTGTTAGGGGCCGGGTTGGGTTTATTTTTTTTGTCAGGGGCCGGATTGGAGTTTTTTTTTTGTCAGGGGCCTCGTTGTCTTTCGAGGTAATTGTCAGGGACTGATTTGGGTTTTTCTCATAATTTTATTTTCTTATTTTCAAAATAATTATCCAAAAACAAAAACAAAAACAAAATCACACATATTAGCAAGAAAGAATGAAAGTGAACAATATTACACAACAAAACAAAATGAAAAAAAAAGTTAAAATAAGGTAACCTTTAATAATGTAACTTGAGAGCAGGGGCAGAAGACAATGACATATCTATGGTCATGGAAACTTCAGAATATCTACTATAATAGCTAGTGGATTCCAAATGAGAAAATGCATTAAATATATAATCAATAATTTAATAACATAAGTTTTAAAGATAAAAAATAGGGTTTCGTGGATTCCTAATATAAACACTCAAACAAACAAAAATTTTTCTCAATATAAGAAAAATAACCTTTAATTGAGAGCAGGGGCAGAAGACAATGACATATCTATGGTCATGGAAACTTCAGAATATCTACTATAATAGCTAGTGGATTCCAAATGAGAAAATGCATTAAATATATAATCAATAATTTAATAACATAAGTAACATAAGTTTTTTTTATTATTGAATAAATTATCATTTGTACCCATACCAATAAAAGTACTGACAAATGTACCCATATAAGAATAAAACGACAATTATAACCACAGAAGATAGCTTCCGTGTGCCAAGAGTATCCGGTATCCGGATACACAATTAGTCCGTTAGGGTATTTTTGGCACACGGAAGCTATCTTTCGTGGTACAATTGTCGTTTTATTCTTATATGGATATATTTGTCAGTGTTTGTATCTTTCATGGATACAAATAGTAATTTATTCTTTTACTATTTTAAAAAACGATTTTATAACCGTTACAATAATTTATTATTAAACAATAATTACCCAGAACAAGAAAAACGGAGAGTCCAAATTCCACGTTTCATATTTCAAATTCCATCAGCTGCAAATCGGATCATGCAATTTGTGAAGCAAAATTTCATCACCAAAGAACTCACATGGTCCGAGTTGTGTACTCTTAGTTTTTTCAATTTTTTTAACACAAATTGAACCCTCCGATTTGTGTACTCTGAATTTTTTTCAACTTTTTAAACACAAATCGAAGGGTCCAATTTGTGTACTCCCACAATTTTAAAAAATACCAAAAATTACCATGTTAAAGTATATTACTCATTTTGCTTCCATATCAAAAATTTTTAGCCTTGTTCTGGCACCATTTAATTTCATGCGTTGCTTACTGTTTTAGACTTCTTTGTTTTTGGATTTGATTTTATTTCTAGTTAGGATTAGTTATCTAAATCTTTTATTGGAAATTATTTTTTAGTGCTTTTCTTTTCAAGTTTCTTACTACTTCAATTTGAGAAGATCGTAAATTTTAGTTTAAACTGTGATTGAAGGTTCTTTCGTTTGGTGTAGTTGTATTGTTGATGTGTTTTAAATGCTTCTTTGATTTTTTTTCTCAAATGGTCAGTCAGTGTTTAGTGCTTGTTTTTAGTTGATGGCTTTGCTCATTTTTGTACTCGATAATAAATTTTAAATTAATAACTCTATTAAAAAAACTTGCATTACCTGTATTACTGATTCACTATTAATTATTCTTTCTTTTTTTGTTGTTAAATTTTATTAAAGTTTCTTAATAATAAATTACACTGTTTATATTACTGATTTACTACTCAATTTAAGACATATAACTTATAGGATGCATTATAATTCTTGTATGAATTTGCTATCCGAATATCTGCACAATTTGTTAAGGTTTATACAAGCATAGCTAGTACCTTAATTATTATTTGTTGCTATGTATTGGTACTTGCTATAGAACCAGTTCATATTACAAGTTTTTAACTTTATGCTTAACTTACAGTTAGATTTTTTTTTTTTTTTTAACACTACATTTTTTTCACTTCTTGTTGTTTCTCAATCGTTGTAAGCCCCAACTTGAATTTTTGCAATGAAGTCTTCTATATTTAGGGTCTAAGATATGCTTATTAAGACGGTCTTTGTATATAAAGTAAATGTCATTTGATAATCTCTAATGGATATAATTTATTGCAGGATGAATTAGAAATTACTTAAGATATGCTTAAGACGGTCTTTGTATATAAAGTAAATGTCATTTGATAATCTCTAATGGATATAATTTATTGCAGGATGAATTAGAAATTACTTTGAAGTAGTTGAGAAAAAAAAAGAGATTATTGCGGAAGGATCATACTCCTCAAAAACAAAGCAAGTGGAGAGTTGATAGTGCTCATTTAGTGTTTTTTCTTTTTGTTTCTATTGTTAATAATTGTGATGAGCGTGTTAATAAAATTGGATTGAAAACTTTGCTCATTTTTATTAAAATATGTTAATTATTATGCTGACCTTGTTAAAATTATGTTTGAAAATTTTGTTAATTTTAATTAAATTTTGTTAATTTTTGTTAATCTTAGTATATTTATTTATATTTATTTATATTTTATTTATTATTTTATTATAAAATAATTATTCCGATTAAACCAATAAATCAGTAGCTAGAATGGTTTGATGACTGGTTCGTATTCAGAACCTTGCATAACCCTAATTTATCATGCTCTCTTGTGTTGGAGGGTTTTGTTAGAGGGAGTTTGCAGTGCAAGACAGCATGATAAATTAGGGTTATATTAATGTTGTTTATACATAACTTGTATTGCAGTTTGGTTTTAAAAATCCAAATCATAAACTGAACCGCATAAAAACCAAACCAAAATAAAAAAAATTCAAAATTGAGTGGTTTATTTTGATTTGGATTTGCCTTTCTTTTTGTCTGATTAAAATTTTTTTTTTATGACTGGTCTGATTTAGATTTGAACACTCCTAGCATTATCCTTCATTTACAGATATAAACTTTTGAATAGATTTCAAATATGTGGGTTACCTAGATAAATAAAAAAAACTTTGTAAATTATTTTCAAAAGTTTTATAACTTCAATAAATAAATGATCAGCTGAAAGTTTGAGAATCACTTTGCCGTGGTGCCACTAAAATTGCTCCCCACCAGCCACCGCAAGGTAACTCATTTTGATTCTACCTCTTCTTTCTTCATCGAAATTAGACAATTGTTTCATACTCTCTACAAACTCCATGTACATTTACTTCTCTTCTTTATATGTAACTTTGTTATCAAGAGTGATTTTTGTTTCAAATATGTCATGGAAGGGAACCAAAAACTACATCAACCCCATTTTGATTCTTTTAGGAGGATGGAGCATGATGTGTTTGTAGGGAAGGTGTTTGGAACTGATGAGTTTAATGTGCTTTTGAAAGCGTTTTGCACTCAGAGGCAAATGACGGAGGCTAGATCTGTGTTTGTGAAGATGGTGCCAAGGTTTTCTTGATGGATGAGATGGTTGAGAAACACATTGAGTTTGATGGGTTAACTTACGACACATTGTTCTTTGGGTTGAAGAAGACAAAGGGGATTGAAGGTGTGAGTGAACTTTACCAGACAATGACTAAAAGGAATTTTGTTTTGAAAATAAGAATAGTTGTGACACTAATGAAATATTTCTGCCAAAATTCTCGTGTTAATTTGGATTTGAGTTTATGAAAATACATGGTTGAGAGAGGGTATTGTCCTCATTCTCATGCTTTGGATCTTCTAGTCACTGGATTATGCTCCTGGGGTTTGGTGCAAGAAGCTTTTGAGTGCTCCAAACAATTGTTAGAAAGAGGAAGACATATGAGCACTGCTTCATTTTCAATGATGGAAAATTTTTTACTGAAGGCTAGTCAGAAAGAAAAGTTGAAGGATCTAGATCAAATGATTAAAAAATTGCAAAGTATCTTACCACCATCAAGAGGACATGCCACTGGTATTTCTACCGTTATAGAATAGCATTTTGTTTTTAAATTTGACATATAACTTATGTAACTTGATTTTGGTGGAGTTTTCCAATGTGTTATTATATATGTATATTTTTTGTATTGCAATTGTACCATCCGAATATGTTGATATGAAAGAAGATTAATAAACAATTCTTCCAAAACTTTATCTTGATTAGAATCATGTATATAAAGTACATTCTACAAAGAACCAGAGTTTGAGGCTAACTTCTTTTGGAAATTGAATTAGTGCAATGCTCTCATCTCATGTTTCAATCTTGCCATTAGAATTTAGATGGTATCCAAATTGTATATTAAAAAGAAATATTGATTTAAAGGTTAAATTATGCAGTTAGTAATGTTTAAATATTTTTGATAACATTGGTCTTTCTTTCTTTTTTCAAGAGAAAACTTAGAAAATAGATTTTAGTAAGCCAAAGGAATTCAAAATTAAAGAGAAATATTTTCATATTCTATAAACTAAGGGAAATTGAAAATAAACAATATATCACTCTAGTCAAATAAGCAATTAGAAAAAAATAGAACACAAAGTTAAAAAATCACTGTGTATCATTAATAATAATAATAATTTTTATTTAGTCCAATAAACATATAATTTTTCCTTTTAATTTCAATAAGCTTTAACTCAAGATTACAAAGATGATGGCGAACTTGTTCACGATTCCATTGAAGCCAAAGGTGGTAGAATGGTTACCTTATCTAATGAAAGTATGAAACACACATGTCAATATACAATCCTCCCAAAAAGAAAAAGTACATAAAGTCTCATAGATAGATATAAATAAAACCAAACCAAACTCTGATCCCAAATTCCAATGTTGTATTAGATTTTGATATTTTGGATTTATACCAGGAACTTGCATATGGATAAGCTGTTAATTCCTTTTAGCTGAGCACGTAAACACAAGTAAAGAAGTGTACAATTACAATTACAATGGCCACTCTGCTAATGGCACTCTTCTTATTCTTCTTCTTCTTCTTGTGTGTGGTAGAGTTTTATGCAGAGCACAACAGCCTCAGGTTGTTTATCTTTCAATTTCAGCATCTTCACCTGACAAAACAATCTTCCAGATTGAGAATTCTGGTGTCATAGCTTGCCTCAGAGCTAACAGGTTTCTCTTTTTTCTGCTCTTCTTTTTTATTTAATGGTTTTTTTTTTCATATTTTCAATTTTGATTTTTCTTAACATACTTTGCCAAGACTACCTTTTTTTTATTTAATAATATATTTGTGTGGATGTCAGATTTCATTCATGCTTCTTGTTTGCTTCAGTTGGTGGTAGATGTTAATTCTAACTTGTTTTTTTTATAATATTGATAATGTATTGGAGTTTAATCAAAAGTGTGCTAAGAAAGACTAACCCTATGAATAAATGTATTCAATCACAGTTACCCTTGACCTTAATTTTTCTTTTTCACTTTCATACAGTGCAGAAGTGGCCTATGAAGCTGCAAATGCTGCAATAGCAGATGGCATTTCACTTGTGAGTTTTCTCTACATATTCTTTTTATTTTGTTTATCGATTTATTTTGAATGAAAAAAAAAGAAGTTTAGGGACAATTGCATGGATATATTTATAAGCTGATCAAAATGAATTAGGACATATTTAGCATAATGTCCTCAACTCTTGTGTCTTTTGTAGTGTGTTTCTCATCGCTTTTATTTTGTTTTCTCTTTTGAGGTTGTCTACTTAATCTTTTCTGGTTGATCACTTTACTTGTAGAACTGTGTTTTAGAATTCATTTGTTCTAATTCTGGTCTTTTTAGGTTCTAAACCAGCTGGTCAAGGAGCACCTGACTACGTCACTCGGAGTATGCTTGCACCCTTTAAGTTTCTGGTTTCTCTTTCTGCATCAATATTCTTTGTTTAGTGTATCTTCACATGAACCTACATTAAGTTTTATGATATGGAGAAAACATCATTGCATTGTCTCGTTTTGTTGAAATTTGAGATTGTTTTCTGTACCACTGAGTCAATATGCTGGTTGAAGCATCAAATAGTCAATACGCTGTTGTCGTCTCGTTGTCTTCGTGAAATTCTTCATAGCCAAAATGTTTTCCTTTGGATTATTACTAACATAATAACTGTATTAGCCTACTTCTGCAAATTTTGGAAAACAATTGAAAGTTGAGACATTTGAAATTGTTGGGTATTTATGAAATTGTTGGGTATTTACTAGCTTGTAAAACAATTTTATTTCAGATTCTTATGATTTGTAATTTTTTATTACATATAGATCATCAAAACTCAATGTTAACTCTAAACAATTTGAAGAAATGAAAAAAGGCTCCCATTTAAGATAATCATTACATGATATTACATTTCTACTCAACAGTTGTCTGAATCAAACAGATATCTGCTCCTAGGTTGGGAATGTTCTCAGGATTGAGGATGCAAAAGCTGCATAAAATTTTTGATGAGTCCAGCAATTGTTAAGGTTTGAATTTGCAGATCTTATTACTATATTAAGATGTCACATAACAACTGCTAGTGCTTGGTCACAGTGTTTTGTTATTTCTTTCATTTTCTTTTTCTTTTTCTTTATTTCTTTTTTTTTGCTCCGATCGATTACCACGACGTTATGTATTACATTCAGAATGGTGAAGTTTTATACATTCCTGGCACAATGACTCCAACTGAAGTAAGGCTCAATTTGGAGATCCGATTAACATGAATTCTTGCTTCCTTAATTTCCATACCTTGTGCATCTTTTTGAGCATTCATTTGATCTTGATTTATTGTTCTTAATGAAGATACTGTCTGTATGTGAAGCAGGAGCTAAAATTGTCAAGGTTAGCTTTTTATGTTCTATTTAGTTTACTATATTGAAGAACATTCAAATAATATAGATAAAGTGTGTATGTTGTTGCACGGAGGAGTATACACTTTTGGTTTTCTTGCTTTGCATTTTGTCATCTGCTTTTCGGCTCATAGGAGCGTTGCACTAATCTCGTAATCCCGGCTCCAATTTTTTTCTAGATCTGTGCTGATAGTTTTCATTGTACATTCTTGTTCTTGTATTAATACAATTAAACACAAGCATCAAGTGTGTTATATTTTTCAAAATTTCTTATAATCGACCATTTACTCAAGAAGCCTTTTCCTCATGTCTCTATGGTTGCTTCTCAGGGAATCAATATAGGTAGTTCTTGAAGTTTGTTGTTGTTAATCATTCTCATAAAAATTGAAAATGAATGTCTTAATCTCTAATTGCTTGCAGACTCTATTGAGGAATATATTTCGCGGGGAGCATCAGCCGTTGTTCTGTCGGATGCCATATTCGAAAAAGAGACGATTGCGAAACGCAATTACGAAAAGATACAGAAACTTGCACATTTTGCAGCCTTGCTGGGTAATAAGGTGTAAATAGGTAACATTATTAATTTGTATACCTTCATAAAAAGTTTATGGTTGTGGGTTTCTTATGTTATAGTTATTTAGTTCATTTTCATAGAAACTTATGGTTGTAGATATTATATCGAGAATTAAAACAAACAAGCCACTCAATTGAGAGAGATCACTAAAAGTGAGGTAACATGAATTTTGAGATTACTTCCTATACAAGTTTCTAGGCTTATGTACAAGAAATCCTTATGTTTCAAAAATATATTTAATGAGTATTCTAAAAACATTTGTAAACACTTATTTTCATCTAGTTTATATTTAGTTCCAGAGAAAAAGTAGAGTAAAAAACTTTTATGAATAAATTTGACATGTAAAACTATACTGTAAAACTGTTATATAATAAAATTAAGAATTACTCCAAAAAATATGTGCCCCTATACCATGCAAAATTTTTTCCTACAAAATTACAATTTAACTATTTTTTTTCACAAGACTTGTTAGTCGCTCCTTTATTTATTTAATTCACATTCATGGTCACTCTCACTCCCCACACAAACTTAAAATCATCAGTAAAAATGAACAAATAAAAAAAAAATTTGTACATGAAGTTTGAACCCTTGATGCGTGCGCATCTGTGGTGTTTTTTCTTCTTTATTTTAATTGATTTATTAAGAATTTTTTTGAATAATCAATGAATTTAAGATTGGAATGGATATTACTTTGAATTTTATTGATTACAGAAAATTTTAGAAGAAAAACAAAAAGAAACAAAACAAAAAGGAGGCTAGAGAGCAACAAACAAAAAGTTATTTGTGACAAACAATAACAAGCAGAATACTTTCTGTGAAAGACAGAAAGCTTATTGGAAGGAGAATATGAAGGGGGTGCAACTTGAAAACCACCATGTACTACCTAGGAGGAATTTCACATGTCACACGTATGCGTGACTATCACCTTTCACATAGTACACTGGAGATTTTACGTACAACGCAGCTGTCACGCGTACGCTTACAGCACACGTACGCACAACAAAGGATTTTTGAGACGTTACGCGTACACGTGAGGTACGCCTCACGCGCATTGATTTTTGCGTAGTACGTGGAATTCACCACGTACAACGCCTGGGCACCTCATAAGGCCACATTGAAGAAAAATTGGCTCACGTACAACGTAGCCCACTTCACGTTGTACGTGAGCCCACAGAAGACATTCCTGGATCAATTCTTCATATCACGTATAACTTGGAACAAGCCACGTATTACGTAGGTCTTGCTGCCTCCTCTAGAATCTCAAACCAAGACCTTCTATCTTCAACTTCTCAGCCCTTTGAAGGATCAATCACAAGCCCATTAATGATGATAGTTATTAAAGATCGCAAGCAATTAAGGAAGAGATTTTCTCGGTGGCAAATAATTAGAAAAATGATTTTATTCTATTTGATTTCTGAATTTAATTTAGAAGTTTGAATTTGAATTTTCTGTCTTTAGGGTTAGTATATAAGGGAAGAATGCTCTAACATCTTCTCTGCTTCAGTGCTTTTGAGTTTTATTTTCTTAAGGATTGCAAGGACGAACATAAGTTTCTAATTCTCCTCAGTTAAGGTTAGGAGCCCTGTTAGTTCTATGGATTAATGCAATAACTTTTCTACTTCTAATTGATGCAATTGATTCCTCTTTAAGAAATGGTTTTCGTTCTTCACCTCAAAGGATTTGAATATGTTGGGAAACAATTCTTCTCTGACTTGAATTTTCTTAATCTCTTAGGAAAGTGATTAATTGAATTAAGCTTGAAAACCGATTCTCATAATTCTTAAGTTTTAAAACTGGATTGATAAGTGACATAAAATTAATTAGGCTAAATTCTTATGAATTGTGTGATTTTATAAATCAGAGACGTGCTTAACTATTTTCTTGATTAAGTGACTAAGGGATTAGCTTTTAATTAGGTTAAAGAGAAATTGAATCACCAAGGGATTGGGATTTAATTACTAATGATTTGCCATAAAAGAATCGTTGCAAGATTAGGGTAGAAGGTGAAAAGTATTAATCCGGACGTGCTAATATCTTTGAAACCTTAACTTTCTTAATCATACATTTTTTGCACACTCACTGTTGCTTCTATTTTTGCTTCGTTTACTTGCTGTTTATGCTTAAAGCGTTTCAAAATTCTAATTTGATTGTCTGACTAGACTAATTAGTTGATTTTGCTTGCTTAATCCGTTAATCCTCGTGGGATTGACACTCACTCACCGTGAGTTATTACTTGATACGACCCGGTGCACTTGCCAGTATTTTGTGGATTGTAAAAATTCGCATCATAGGATGGCACAGCATGAAATTTCTAAGCTGAAGACCGAGGGGGAAACTATGTCAAGAAACTTGGCAGATGCTGAGATGCAGCTGAGGGAGGCCGACGAAGAGCTTGAGAAAGAACTGGCTGAGGCCGTGAAATCAATGGATTCTACTCACCTTGAGGTGACCAATATATGGAAAAAGAATAAGGAGATCACAAGGGCTGCCTGAGATGCCATATTTGTTACCGAGGAGGCGACGAAGGTCCAAGTGCTTCTGCTTGCTTTCGGTTTCGACACTTCTGCCATTGAAGCTTTCAAGATGGTCCAAGATGGCGAGATTATGGACATGCGAAGGAAATAGCTACTTTTGTTTCTGTAGTTGAACTCTATTTCTCTTTTGTTTTAGTTGCTTTACATTGGTGGGCCGATTTGTTGCTTTGTTTGTAGAATTTTGAACTTAGGTATGATTTTGTAAACTTTTGAATTTGTAAACTCATATTTGCATGTTTATGCTACTTTGGCCGCTTAGTCGTGTAATGTTTATGCTAATTTGGCCACTTAGTCATTTTTCTATGGATATCTATTTTTTTCCGTGTAGGGGGCTCTCGGGTTGATCAGTTCCCGGGAAGCCGTAATTATAACTTAAAAAAAAATTTCTTGGAAAGAAAAAAAGAACTTTATTAAAAGTGGGCCTCGTCAAAAGTAAGGCATAAAAGGTGATACTAAAGTAAGGCATAAGCATATCAAAAGCAATAAAGTGAAAATGAAAAATAACAAGGTATAACCGAATTGTCTTCGGGATGTCGTTGCGGCAAAAAGGATGCTGCCCCTTCCAAGTTCTCGGGAGCTCCTTCCCGTCCAGTCGCTCTAGTTTGTATGCACCTTTTCCTTGTACTGCTTTCACTCTATAGGTCCTTCCAATTGGAGACAACTTTCCTTCCCCCGGTACCGGTGGCCCGATGCCATTTCGCCATAAGATTAGATCTCCTTCGTCGAAACTTCTGCTACCCACTTTGCGATTGTAACGCAGTGCCAACCTCTGCTTCAGCGTTGCTTCCGACAAGTGGGCCATTGCCCTTGTCTCATCTACCAAATCCTTTTCAGTTGCCTTGTCACCGCCCCCTAGCAGGAGCCTTAGACTGGGTTCCCCTATATCGACGAGAATAACGGCATCTACTTCGTAAGTAAGATGGAAATGTATCTCACCAGTGGCAAACTATGGTGTCATCTTGTAAGACCATAGAACTGGGGATAGCTCGTCTGCCCACAAGCCCTTTCTTTGCTCCAGGCTCTTCTCAATCCTTTTAGGATGACCTTGTTCGCTGTCTCCACCTGGTCATTATGCTGGGGGTATTCAACAGAAGAGAACCGCTTCTTGATATCAAGACCTGCTAGGAACTCCCTAAATTTCTTATCGAAAACTTGTATCTCATTGTTCGATATCACGACTTCAGGGATCCCAAACCTGGCGATTACCTGAATCTACAAAAATTTGTGGCAATTCACCGATGATATACTCGCTAGTGGCTCTAATTTCACCCACTTCATATAGTAGTCAATATCCACAATTAGAAACTTTACTTCCCCCAGGATGTCAGAATGGGCCCAGCAGGTCAACTCCCACATTGGGAAATAGGTCGGGAGGCCATGATGGAGCTCAACTCTTCTGTCGGTGCCTTGTGAAAGTTCAGGTTTTCTTGGCACTTGGGGCATTTTTTCACATACTTACTGGCATCGATCATCATTGTGGGCCAATAGTAACCGGCCCTAACGAGCTTCCAGGCTAAAGCTTTCCTGTCGATATGATACCCACAGCATCCTTCGTGTACCTCTTTTAGGACGTAGTCCGTCTGCCCGGGCTACAAATATTTTGGCAAAGGTTGATTGAGCCCTCTCTTATATAGATGGCTTTACACTACCACATACTTGGCAATCTCTCTTCTCATGAGCTTAGCTTCTTCTGTGTTCTCGGGTAGGTCTTCCTCTTCAAGGAACCATTAGATCGGGTTTGTCCAGGAAGCAGGTTATTGGTGATGATCCTAGGTATACATACATATTTATATTATATTAGAATAAATTACTATTTGTACCAATAAAAGATACAGATACTGACAAATGTACCCATATAAGAATAAAACGACAATTATAACCACAGAAGATAGCTTCCGTGTGCCAAGAGTATCCGGACGTTGGTTACACAATTGGTACGTTAGGGTATTCTTGGCACATAGAAACTATCTTCCGTAGATACAATTATCGTTTTATTTTTATATAGATACATTTATCAGCATTTATATCTTTCATGAATACAAATGATAATTTATTCTATTATATCATTTTATACAATTTAAATAGACATACAAATCTTTTTTTATTATTCTCTTTTACCCTTTCCAACACTCTTCTTCATATATTGTATATATATAGTAAGTGCACTATTTTTTTGTTCCCCATAGGAATGAAAGGGAGAGTAATAGAGTATGATATGAACTTAAGTTACTACACCACCTATAATATAAATAGGAACAATAATCATACCAATATAATTCGGACAATAATATCCCAGCAATCTCGCCCCTAAACCCTAAACCATAGCGTTTCCAGTGCGGACTCGTGACAGTATTTATCCTTGCAATGCAAAACACTAAATTAATTAATAACTGAAAAACAAAAAAAAATATAGAAGATCAGTTAACAAATTCTCATAATTAATTATCTAGCAACTAATTATTAAAAGAAAACTTTCATTTACAAACTCAGAGATACCAAACACCTACTTTTGTATATATTTTCATTTTGATTGGAATAATATT
>NC_029789.2:148215986-148216785 GCF_000816755.2 Arachis ipaensis | reverse complement strand
GGTCACTTGAAACTAGATTGTTTTTTTTATCTAAAAGTGAAGTTAATTTTTTAGAAGTAGCGTTCGACTTCTTTGTTGTTGAGGTGTCACTGTCTAAATTTTTTGTGAGGAGATGAGGGTGATATTTGCAAGGGATTTTAATGCTTAAGTTAACAAAAATTCTAAACAGATTTTTAGCAAATTAGGTCTTAAATATACATGAGAATGTCAGTATCTTTATAGTAGAATTGATAACCATTTTTTTAAAATAGTAGTTTCGTCTTTAATGATGGATAATTATTTTCTTTTTTCAAAAAATTATTGATATCTTTTTTATAAAAAGAATAAGATATCTTAAGAGATAGTTATTTGACTCAGATAAATAAGATTTTAATTGCTGTCATCGAACCCAATCTCTACAAAATTGGATAAAAAAAAATCATCCTTTTGAACATATTTTTTTTAGGCCTGACCTAATATTTTTTTATCAGAGTATAAACAATATTAATAAAGTGTTGGATAATCCTACCATTTTTCTTTTGTTTTATCTTCTGATTCTCGAAAACCAAATTATTACAATTTTGCATTGCTTGATGTCACATTTAGATATCAAATGAGTGTTGATATAAAATTATGTTCGTAAAAAATGCTTAGAAAAATTATCCTTATTTACCAAAAAGATTTTATTGTTGACAATACTAATCACAAAAATATTTAAATAGATTTTTACTAAAATTTTATTCCCTATTGCACTTTTAACTAATCGTAAATTTTAAGTTCTTACCATTAACTACTATTTTTATTTAAAATATTTGGTAAA
>NC_029789.2:148215228-148215561 GCF_000816755.2 Arachis ipaensis | reverse complement strand
AAAATATAGGGTATCAACATATTATCTATCAATTTATTGTCAATAATAATTAATTATTATATTTTAAACACATATATAAAGAGACACATCCAAAAAATATATCTATAAAGACACTTTTATTAAACACAGCCATAAAAAAATATTTTTATTAGATACATCTATAAAGATACTTCCATTAAATATAGTTATAAACAAGAGTCGGTAAAAATTGTCAGAAATGCTGTTAGTAACGTAGGAAGATTGTTAAAAAAATTGACCAGACTAAGTCTAAGCCATGCTGAAACTTTTTAAAAATGTATTTAATATTTTTTTTTTCTTTTTGTAGATCTATAA
>NC_029789.2:148213935-148215076 GCF_000816755.2 Arachis ipaensis | reverse complement strand
AGATACCTACCTATTACTTTCTACGGAGAAAAAAAAAAAAAACCTACATATATATAACTGTAAATAACTAAATATCGTTCTGATGGCGTGGAGATTAAACCTTTCCAAGAAAGCAGTTAGGTTAGCCCAAAATATGGTCCACATGTATTGCACGAACAAGCAAATGATACATGCATGTGTGCTTGAAAGCTTAAAAGCACTAAACTAAAAGACAAAGAATAAATACTCCCTTATTAGCCGCATGGATCAGAGATTCCATGGCATTAAAATTGAATCTTAAGGCTCCACCTAAAATCTTGAATGAAACAGTAGTACCAGTACATGCTCCTTATATTTCCAGCACAATTCAAACCGAGAAGAAGAGAAAGAATTGATGATGCTGATGACTGCATGTATTAGAGAGATCAATAATCAATATAATATACGGATATCTTCTCAAAGATGGAACATGTAGGTACCCACTTCCCTTTCTTTCATTCATTTCTCCATACATCTTCCAACCTTTAATTTGTGTTTTGTCTCTTTCCCCCTCCCCCACTCCCCTCTCTTCATTTATGGCTCCCTCTCCCCGGTTTGACCCGTTAGATTTATTAATTAAATTAGTTGACTTGATTAATAACTAATAAGAATAATAAACATCTTCTCAGAAGCTTAAACTAATTTTTTAGTTCACCAATAATCGAACTCTTGACCTTTCGGATCTAGAACTCTAATACCATGTCATGATACCACTCATTCCAAAAACTTCAGCTGATAGAAAAAAATAGCACTAATAATTATATCTCTAATACTCCCTAAACCTCCATTGTACATATTGTACAAATATTCCATTGGCTCCTCATACTTTCCCTTAAATAATTAAATAAAATTTTATTTTATGAGGAGTGTTTTTTTAGTTGTCTATCTTGAGAATTCGGGTTCAAGGCTTGCTTTAGTATTTTGGAACTATTTCATACTTCTTTGCGCTTTGAAATTTCACATCGCTCAAAATGTATTGGATAGCAGGTGTTTATAAGTCTCAATACAAGAGTAATAGAATGAATGGATCACATGCAACGGTCGACTTTAAGAAAGATGAGGATTATTGTTAAACATACTTAAATTAATAAGTGGCTAAATTGATTTTTTTTTTGTGTAGTGT
>NC_029789.2:148213220-148213898 GCF_000816755.2 Arachis ipaensis | reverse complement strand
AAGTTAATATGAATAAATTTTTAAAGTGGTTTTTCAAATTGATGTTGTATATTATAATTTTTTTTTAATTTTAATTGTATTAATTACGTTTTTAAATTTGGTAAAAATACTTTATGTTAGATTCATTTTTTATTAATGACGTGTTGATATAATTTGATGATGTAAACTTTTAATAATATGTGAAACATTATGATTTGATTACCTATAATGGTATGATAATAAGTCACTCAGTAATACTAATATGTTAACATGGAAAGTTATATCACATATTAGAAATCTATTTAGTTATATGTCACATATATATTATAATATTATTCGACCACGAGTTATTCATTATATTATTATTGTATATATATTAAATTAGTCCCTCATTTTACACTAAATAATTTATTTTAGTTTTTAAAATTAAATATCATATGTACCAAATTAATTTTTTCATGAGGTTTTTTCTCATTTTTCTTGGTAAATTCAAAATTCAGGATGATGATCATCATTATCATGATCATGATCATGATGATATGATGGTAACAGAGCACTCAAGTTTGGGGGTAATTACTACGCAACGCAGAGTTTGGGGCATGGGTCTTTATGTAGCTAATCAAATTTGGATTAAAATGAAAAAGAAAGATAAACTAAAACCGTTTTTCATTTTTTTAAAATATTGATAAAATATTTTAT
>NC_029789.2:148211923-148212979 GCF_000816755.2 Arachis ipaensis | reverse complement strand
GATTTAAGTAAAACAAAAATACAAAATAAAAAAAGATAAAGGATGTGAGCGTTATATATATATATATATTTGTTATTTTGTAATAACATTTGTATAAAGTTACTGTATGCATAATCATATTATTAGAGAGAGAGAGTATAAGACCTTAATTTTGCTAAATTGAGTGCGGATCGGAGTAACATCTATTTGACACGGAATGGATCGTCATCAGTTTCAGCTTTTGCTTCTCTTTGTCATAAATAATTGTGTTTACGGATTTGAAAGCAATGGTGCTAGAGACTTGATGAACTGAATGCATGGCTAATAGTTTTAATTGCTACAGTTCAGTTTAATTTTATTGTTCTGTACTATATATGGTTATTGGATAGGTGCAGAACTTGAGGAAACTGTATGTGGGTCATATATATATATGCATGCAGAAGAAGAAAAATACCGTTGCTAGGTTGTCTCTCGGTGCAGTTTGTGTTAGTGTTGCAAGTGTGAGGAGTGTCGAAGTTAGTCCCAAATCAAAGAAAGTAAGGAAGAGTGAGAAGTTTATAAGATGAGAGACCCATTAACTTGACACCTTAAGGTTTTGAGTTGGATGTGGTGTCTTCTCATCTTATGTTCTCTCATTTGATTCCTCCCCGAACTCTGGAGAAAGAAGGAAGGGTAGAGAGATGTTATTAAGACATAAAAAAATATTTAAAATATTATCTGATCCGTTAGGGTACAAATTCGGAATTGAACCATGAACTCTCTCCAAATCTCTCCTCATAATCACCCTCAACGGAGTCTATTTTCATACCGGAATATTATCATATTTTGTATTCTATAGTTAACACAATAATAATTATTGAGTGATATTAAATATAATAAGTGTGTAATTATAAATTAAATAAAATTATTTTAAATTATTATCATGAACCATGACCAAATCTCTCCTCATAATCACCCTCAACGGAGTCTATTTTCATACCGGAATATTATCATATTTTGTATTCTATAGTTAACACAATAATAATTATTGAGTGATATTAAATATAATAAGTGTGTAATTATAAATTATAAATTAAA
>NC_029789.2:148210000-148210565 GCF_000816755.2 Arachis ipaensis | reverse complement strand
AGTTTTTGAAAAAAAAAAACAGTTCTTCCCAATAACTAGATGGATAACTTTTAAGAATTATAATAGTTGAGCAATATGATGTTTTTTTTTTTAAATTAGGAGTGAAATTCAAATCTAAAATTTTTAAGTGAGAATGGAAAGATTATGTCATTTAATTTGAGTTATAACTCGTTTACATACTTTATAGTCATCTTGCGATGGTACAACATTGTAATTAAAGTATATATGTTATAGAAATAAATTAAAAAAATCCATTTGTTACTAATTAAAATTAATTCTGATCCCCTTATCAATTTTATTTTTAATTTATATAGATATTTTTATATATCGTTGAATCATTATTATTTGCATAAGAAGAAAATTAAAGAAAAAGTTCACCTTAAATTTAAAAAGATATGATTCTATTTATTCAATTCCTCACCTAAATCAATTTATATTGAAAGTACAATGAGCGAACATGAAAAGGAAGTAACACTGATGCAAATTAAGTATCGAATAGAACAAATAGGACTGCAAATAGACATATAACATCTTTTTTTTTTTCTTTTTTTTTTTTTGGGGCAAC
>NC_029789.2:148207367-148209857 GCF_000816755.2 Arachis ipaensis | reverse complement strand
TCCAATTAATTAAGTAGTTATTGAATCGGAGATCACTACAAATTCTCAAAATCTTATTTTTTCCAATTATGTTAGAGAACCCACAACACATTCAACAAATTTCAATCAACAATTAAACAAAAATTCGCATATTTATAATGTTTTTGAACTTTTTTTTTTACCTTCTTTAATTTTTTTTCTCTCAACACAATAATTTCATTCACCACCATTAAGACTGGCAATTCATATTCTATTCGCGGGTACCCAACACGTTTGGATAAGATAAGCTATCCGACCCGCTGCGGGTAGGGTAGAGATCGGTTCGGGTGCACCTTATATATAATACATATTTTATAAAAATAGGTATATAATGAAGGAGGTGAGAGTTAAACCTACAATCTCTCTCATATAATGACTTACAATAAGTGAGCAATCATTAATTTAGTAATTTAGAGCATTAGTTTTTTTTTTTAATTTTATTAATATATATGAAATTCGGAATGATTGAATTTTATATTTACTTTGAAAAAATTTGATATTTTTACGGATAGAATAGGGTTTGGAACTTTAAAGTTTGGGTAGGGTTAAGGTTGAAAGATTCTCAACCCACAAATAAAGTAGGATAAAATTTTAATAAAATTTTTAACCCACAAATAGGATTAGAGTAAAATCTAAATCCTATCTTACCCTACCTATTACCAGTCCTAACCACCATCAGTCGTCACCCAATACCATAGTTAACTGCCAGCCCGTCAATCACCCTCTTACTGTGTCGAATTTTCTAAATTCTAAAGTCTAAATCATAAATTCTAAATCTAAATTTTAATCTATAAATTATAAATTTTATATCTTAAATTAGTTTTTATTTTGTTTCAATTTAAATGTTCTTTTTACTTTATTTTAATTTTTTAATTATTGAATATTTTTTATGTTCATTTTCTTTTAATTATTGACTAATTTTTAAATTAATTATCAATTAATATTATTGGCCCTCTAAATTTTTATTTCAGTCATTCAGCTTGGTCAATCTGTACGGGTTTAGAAATGATTTTTTTGTGTTGCATTTTTCTATTTTGTGATGGTTTAAACATCCCCAAATGAATTTCTAATTAATAAAGAGTTGACTATTCTGTGGGGATTTGAACCACCACAATAGCCAATGATGATACACAAAAAACAATCCTAAAAGTGAAGGTACCGACTTGCTAATTTTAAAACCATAAAATCAATAAAAAAATTATAAAAAAAGGATACGGGGTCATAAAAAGGGAAGCAAAATCATAAATTTAGGAAAATAGTTAGAAAGGTAAAATACCTCATAGTAATAATCGATTATTTTATATATGGATAGAGACTGAGGACATAAATTTTCTGAGCATTTTCATTTGAGATAACTCTTTCTTTTGGTGTGTTTGTTGTCTTTAAGCACATCTATTTCCTTTATAGTTCTTTATAATCTTATATTGCCTCTTCAAAATAATGTCCACTTTATTTTTAAAACTTTTTATTTATTATTTAATCATTTAACTATTTTTGTATTTCAGTAATTAATTTCTAATAAGAATTTAAAAACTGATTCTTAATAAAGATTAGATATATTAATTTTGTAAAAATTTAAAAAATTAATTTCCAAACTTTCACAAAATTGACAATCTAATCTTTATTAATTTTTCAAATACTTATTAACTAAAACTAACAATATTTTAGGAAAATAAAATTTTTATGAACAAATTTTGCCTGTTCAACACAAAAAGGTTTTAACATTTTGAAACAATTTTTTTTGTTAATTACAAAAAATCTTTGAATTTTATGACAAATAAATACTTTATTAAAAACAAAGGATGAATTTTGTGACAAATTTTTTAATGTTACAGTACATTTTGAACTTTTAAAACAAAATAACTTTTGTTATATAAAATAGGTTAAGCTTTTGAAATAGAAAGATTTTTTATTACAAAATATTTTTAATTTTTGTAACAAAATAAAATTATATTTTAAAATATTATAAACTATTCAAACAAAATAATATTTTGTTACAAAAACTAAAATAATTTATAACAGAAAATTATGTTGTTACAAAAAAATAACAAATTATCTTGTCGTTAGAAGCGATCATTATTTTATAACAATAATTAATTTTTGTTAAAAAAAATTGCAACAATTTTAAAATAGGATTGGGCCAGGGTTTTGCCATGATCTAGTGAAGATCATAGGCCATTATCAAAATTATATCCCACTGAAACAATTAAAGAAACACTAAAGATATCGGTGACAAAGTTCCTACTAGATATCTTCTCCAAGCTTAATCTTTATTTTTTATGGACCCTCTGCTAATTTGATCACCGAAATTCTTTATAGGTACAACCCTATTATTTAACTCGAAGGCAACCGTATAAGTGATTTGGAGATTTCCATTTTTATGCCCTTACAATCTCGTAAAAGTAATTAATTCTATAGCGAAATAGTTCTTATATTTTTGTTTAGTATAACTTTTTTTATTTTTTAAAAATT
>NC_029789.2:148195850-148207257 GCF_000816755.2 Arachis ipaensis | reverse complement strand
TGAAATAAATTCAATTAAATTAAATAATCAAATTTAGAATAATAATTATAATTAAATTTTATTACATTAGATTAATTTTATTGAACTTGATTAATAAAAAAATTTGGATGTATAACATTATTAAAAAATAAAAAAAATCACTACTTGAGAAGTAGGAGGAGAGGTTATAATGAAGCCAAGTCATCCCGTTTCTCGTTTTGCAAATGTTACAATAAAAAATGCAACTTCCTTTTTCTTTGTCTTTTGAAGGAGAGAAGTAAATGGAAATATATTAATGGTCAATGATAATTGATACCTAGCTAATCAATCTATTGAAGCAGGTAGAATTTACCTTATTTAGCATTAATTAATTATTATAATAATTAATAAATATTAAATAAGGTATGTTATGACTATTTTTAACTGATTTTTTTTTGTTACCAAACATTTTCGTGCAATAAAAAGGGGAATATATTAGGGTTTCGGCGTCTCCCACTGATCTCACTCGAAGCTCTCCCCCTCTTTTACATTTTTTTAGGATAGATTTTTGTTTGAAATCTGAATGTTTGTTTGGATATGTGGAAACTCCAAAGTAGTTTAAGATTATGAATGTTTGTTTGGTGATTGGTTTAGGAGTTTTGATTATACATTAATCAGTGGAGGATTTATAATTTGCACTGATAAAATATGATGGGGATCGGAAGTTTTCATAAACCTCCACAAAAAAATCTGCGACAAACAATTAAAAATCTTAGTGGAAGGAGAAAGTTTATTGGTATGATGACATCACAGACGGATTTCACAAATCGAGGAGGCACCAGCAGATCCATTACATAGTGATGAGTTTGAAACCCTAAAAAAGCAGCAAAAGATAAACGAAACCAAAATATAATATAACCAAATTGATGCACAATACAAGCAACAGAAGCTACAAAGTTAAATTGAGACAACACAAGCACGCCATAAATCGAAGTAATTTCAGAATTATGCATCCCGAAAAAGGTTTTCTACGATAGAGCACTCTACTTCTGCATGATTATTATCGTTATTCATCATCATGTTAGGCAGCATAACCATATTGCTAAAGCCATTATTATTGAAACCGCCACCAAGCTGCTGCATGTATTGGAAACCCTGTTGATCTGAATGAACGCCGAAACCCTCGTCTTTCTTCGACTCCTCGGGGAAAACAACCAGAGGAAGAGGACGAAGAGGAAATGGTGAGTGGCAAGAACCGTCTGAAGCAGTGGTCCTGGTACCTAACAATCTCTCACATTTGTTGAGCTTTGGCTTTTTCTTCAAGAAACCCTTAACTATTTCTTCCAACAACCCTGACGACCCTGAACCTTCATAGAATTGCTCCTTTGAGTCTTCTTCACCACCACCGTCAGCTTCATTATTGTTAGTATTATCGGTCTTATTGCTTCCACCGCCACAACCGAGATTGCTCGTGTCAGGATGTGAATTGACAAAACTGCCCGTGTTGTAGGATAAATTGTCGGAGGAAGAAGAGGCTACTAAGTCTCGGTGGAGAAGCATGTTGATGGAGTCAAGGTTTCGCTGTTCCTGAAAGGTTGAAGCAGAGAAAGGGTCAGACCAAACCCCGAAGTGGCGTTTATGGCCGTTGAAGAGTTGGTTATGATGACAAGGGAAGCTGAAGTGGTTATGGCAGTTAAGGAGATTGCTATGGTTGTTGGTGATGGTGATGGAAGAAGGGTAAGAAGGTAAAGTATGGTACACGAAGTTGGTTGTTGCCTTATGGCCACGCATGGCTCGGGCGGCGCAGTCGTAGGCGCAGGCGGCTTCCTCCGCAGTGTCGAAAGTCCCCAGCCAACGGCGCTCCTTGGACTGCGGGTCCCTTATCTCGGCGGCATAACGGCCCCATGGCCTCCGCCTGACGCCGCGGTACCTCATGGGTCCGGCAGTGGGGGCAGTGCTGGTGTCTCGGGAGGTCTGCTTGGTTCTGGGGTTGTTGGGAGGTGGTTCGGAAAGGGGTGGCATGCCGTTGAGACGGCTCAGTGCTTGGTCCATGTGATGAAATGAGGTTTAATTAATTTGTGTTTAGAGAAATAAAGTGAAGGTTGAAGGTTGAGTGATATGATGGGTTATTTGCAGTAGGGAGTAGAGTATACAGTATACACTATACACTACTAGGTAGGTTTGGTGATATTGATAGAGGTGTCCTCCTATATTTGTGGGAACGCATTATAACGACCCTGCATGTCAGTTTATATACGCATTTTAATTATGTGTTTGTCGGCAAAAAGATGGTTAGAGATGGTTAAATATTTTAAAAATAAAATAACTTTGAGTTTTAGAGATTTAAATTTTAAGTGTACACAAAGATAGATCTAGAAATATTATTATGGAGCCAATAACATATATAATATTAAAAAATTATGTAAAAAATTATATAATATAAAATATATTAAAAAAATATACCGTTTGCAGCGGTTTCAAAATCGCCGCATTTTTTTTAAATCCATTGACCAAAATAGCGGCAGTTCTGCGACCGCTGCAAAATCAATTATCTGATTTGCGGCGGTTGTGCCAGCGGTTCATTAGAACCGCCGCAAAATCATATTACCACCCCCTAATAGGCGACGCTTAATGAACCGCTGAAATTCGGTTTTGTGGCGGTTAAAAACCGCCGCAAATCCTTAAAAAAACCACCGCTATTCGGTGTGTCTCTTGTAGTGATAATCATCTTGGTCATCCTCCTCATGATGATCCTCCCTGTGATCCACTTCATTTCCATGCTCATCAACAAAGCATCTAGTAGATGATTATCGCGGCAGAGGATGTAGAAGATGTGGAGGAGGTGGAGTAAAGAGAGGAGCCATGCTAGATGTATCGACGGTAGAGCCATTTTGCATGTGATGTATGTATAAGGAATGAAAAAGTATAGATAACCAACAATATTTTTGAATAATGTGTAAACAATGTTAATTAATAGGGTTAAAAAAGTAAATTAATCTTAAATTTAATTAGTAGCATTAAATTAGAATGTAGTGTATTTTTATTTGATTGGTGGTTGTTCATATTGTTCAAGATGATCATTGTTTACTTAGCACTCTCCGAAATGAAAACATCTAGAACACTTGAGTCTTCATCTCATTGAACTATGTGGATAAGTGCTGGCGGAGACATGTTCGACTCTGTATACTACCCTCCCTTTCCTGCAACTGCCAATTGTCTGAGTCCAGATTTAATCTTCTGAAATCGGTGGGAGTTCTAGACCTCCTCAGATCTGTATCTTGCGTTTTTCGAGGGTCTTTGTTAGTTCCTCTTTAAAGAGATGCTAAATAAATGCTTGTCAAGTTTTACTTTTTAGAATAATAGATATGATTTATTTGAATAATATTTGTATAAAGGTAAGATTCAAGAAAAGTTATGGAGGTTTCCTAAGGGCACGAAAATTATTTTATAAAATGAATGAGGGTAAAGGTATAATTTTGAAAGGAAGGACATGAAGGTCATTTCATAAAAGATTGGAGCTTGAATGGTAACTTTAAAATCTAAGAGACATGAATGTCATTTATGCTAAAGTATAAAGCCAAAACAATAATATCAAGGCTAAAAGATAAGGAGGTCAATTATTAAAAAATTGAGGATAGAATGATAACTTAAAGTAGAAAAAGACATAAAGAAAAATTTTCTAAAGAATAAAGGCAAATGACGTCCTTAACAAAAAAAGATAGAATGAAATAGAATGATACAAATTGAAATAAAATGAAACAGAACAATATAAAAAGTGACAGAATAAGACATATTAAAATAGAATAAAATAGAAAGAGACATAATGAAATAAAATAACATAGATTAAAATAGAATAAGACAAAACAGGATAGAGTGAGACAAACTAAAAATAGATTGAGATAAATTGAAAATAAAATAAGGCAAATTGAAACTAAATGAGACAAAATAAAATGAAATAAAAAATAGAATATTTACAAATGAACATTGATGCACTACAAGATTTATACTTATTTATGGGATTTTTTTTGTGGAAGTTTTAAAAAACCTCCACAACTTATTTTATTTATGGCAAAATATAAAACCCCCATTAATTAATACTAGTTGTTTAGTTTAAATTCTTAAGCCCAATTACCCAAACAAATAGCCAGACTCAGCCCAGACTCTAACTTACTCTAATTAAACTGAAACAAATTTCACTCTAAACAAAAATTTGTCCAAAAAAAAAGTTAAAAGAGAAAAAGAGAGATCTGAAACCCTAGATCTATTTGCTGCCGCCACCACATTCATCTCTTCGCCCATTGTCACCGTCAAGTCGCCGTGGCGTCTGATATCAGAGGGAGACTCAGCTCGCCGCTACTGTCATTCATGTCCTCGTCGTTGCCGCATCAAGCTTCTAGGTCAATGTTCTCATCTTTGAGGAGCTTTGAGATCTTGTTTTTGTTAACAGGTGGTTTAGATGTGGGAATCCTTTCGATGCCGTGGGAAGCGTTGATGGTACACCATTACTGAATCAATCGGCGAAGAGTGTGGTTTGGAGTTAGATCGAAAAAATCAGAAGAAGAGAGTTGTTGCTTCGTTACGGAGCAGGTCTTGTTCTTGCCGGAGAAGAGCCATGTCTCGATGCTCTCTCTGTCGTAGGTGATGCCGGTGGAGACGGTTACGGGATCCTTCATGATTTAAAGCGAGATTGGGCAGAGAAAGAACGGAGGAACATCGATCTCATTATCCATACTCTAATGCTCTATGGTTACAGGCTTACATTATTATTGTTATTATTATTATTATTTACCTCGTTCAAGGATCTTGTTGCCACAGTGGGCAAACTATCATTCTTGTGCAATGATGGTACTATAACAAATTTGCTTATGATATCAATTAATTTAGCCTGAAATATACTTTGGTTTACAAGTCAATATCATTGCGTTTGTAATCTTAATGGTGTTTTATTGATGCATTAGGTTTCTTATATGCTTTATTTAGTTCATCCACCACTTGTTATGTTCTAATAATCTTTGACTAACAGAGATCCTGACCTTGTCCAAAAGATTGGAGCTGCAACCGCTCTCAAAGTCAGAGCGACGAGGATTCCTTATGTCTTTTTTCCATGTATTGCAAGAGTCTAATGATAAATTTGTGTAGGAAAAATTCTTGTTAGGCGTAATATGTTCACATTTCTTCCTTTGATAACTTAACTAATTACTTCTGGAACACTATTTGTAGATTTGTAGAGATCCAAGATGGGGTCGGTGTTATGAGAGCTACAGTGAGGATCCTAAAATTGTGGTACATATTTGATATTTCCTAAAATTTTGTCCTTGCCTAGTAGTGAATTATGGTAGATAGTTACATAATTTTCATGTTTAACGCTTATGCATCACTAATGTTGTCATGTAATAATTAACTAATAAGTTTCAAGTTTAAGAAATTAATGCGGTGGATGGAAGTGGCTACAATTTTTGGTACTCTAGTAGCGTTTCTAATAGTGCCTATGCGATCTCTCAGCTCTGATAACTGGAAAATAACTGCTGCTCTCATGGGTAGTTATATTGGTGGATGTAAGTGCTCAAACAATTTGCCTCTGAAAGCTAGTGTGTATATAATTAACTATTAGTAATTGGCATTAATAAAAAAAGCTAGTGTGTATATATGTTAATCATTAGTTAATTACCTCTCTTGCCACTGCAGACCATTAGATCTATGTCTGTACATAGATATATGAGGTAGCACTTTGGTCATCATGAGGTATTTGCTTTGGTACTATTCAACTTCTTAATCCTATGCTATATAAACACCGTTGATGAATTTGCCTCATAAGAAATTTGTGAATGCTAAGAGAACAAAGAAAACTTATTAACCAAATTGGTTCTTATTAACTACTTATTACTTGCCTTATAAATCCATTTTTAGGAAGCTTCATGAAAATTGAAAAGTAATTGCATTTATGGTGAAACAGAAGAAAACAATGAGTTCAGAAGATTGCCTTGGTTGGGCTGCAAGAGATGCATCTGGACATCTCTCACCATACAAATTCAATCGCAGGTAATTAACCAACTTTCTTTATAGCATATAAACATATATGGAGGTTAACCGGGTAACTGAAACTTGTGATTTATCTGCAGGTTTTTGATAACTAGTATGATACTAAATTGCTTGAAATAATCAATTTAAAGTGTGTTCATGAATAGATTCAGTAATAATATTGTAAGAACTAATGAAAAGGTTCTTATTTATAATAATCATTCTTTTTCACCATTTTACATGTGACATTGCACTGATGTTATTTTTCAGGAGAGGAATGAGAGGCTATTTTATAAGCTTCTGATTGATAACATGGAGGAATTGCTTCTTGTTGTTTACACTCACCTCCTCCTCCAGCCGCGCTTCCTCATCACTCAGCCCCTATGCATATGGATTCCACCAATTCTTCGGCAGTTCAAGTAATCACTCCAAGCATCACTCTCTTCACTCTGCTGTTCCTTAATTTTGCTTTTTTATTTCCACGTTAGTTAGGTGTTTTTAACTTTGAAAATTTGCATCGTTGGATACTTTATTCTTTTTTTGTTGGTTTGATTTTGAAGGCAAAAGATAAAGAGAAGGAGCAACTCACAGAGAATATGAACAAATTGCATATTGAAGGATCATCATCATTTGGGAATGGATCACCTAACTTCAGAAGAAAACCGGTCATTATCATAGTTGTAGGAATGACAGGTAAATATTTAATGGTTCTTGCTTAGTTGCTCTCTTGTGCTAAAGTAACAGAAAATGGTGTTAGAAGAACTGAACAATGACTGAGAATTAAAACTAAATTTGTGCTTAGGTACTGGGAAAACAACATTTCTTCATAGGTTGGTTTGCCACACACAAATGTCGAATATTCGGGGTTATGTGGTCAATCTCGACCCAGCTATCATGACCCTGCCGTTTGCTGCAAACATTGATATTAGAGATACTGTTAAGTACAAAGAAGTCATGAAACAGTTCAACCTTGGCCCTAATGGTGGAATTTTGACTTCCCTTAACTTGTTTGCTACCAAGTTTGACGAGGTAATAATTGCTTATTGGTTCATGAAACATTTTGGTTTCAATCTTACTTATTACCCTATTTACTCCCTTTTGAATTAAGTGTCCTTCATACTATCCTGTTCACTGATAAATAATAATTTTAGTAATGTAGGTTCCTTGCTTCTTTTTTTCTTTTTTACTTTTGGTTGGGGTTGATTTTCTTGAGTGCTTTTCATCTTACTATGCTGGTTTTGCTCCCAGCTATGGTGCTTAAATGCAGTTTAATAAATGTTTTTGCTTGTTGTTTTCAGGTAGTCTCTGTTATTGAGAGGCGAGCAGATCAACTTGACTATGTTCTTGTGGATACGCCTGGGCAGATCGAGATATTCACCTGGTCTGCTTCTGGTGCTATTATTACAGAAGCATTTGCCTCCACATTTCCCACTGTAGTCACCTATGTTGTTGATACACCTCGTTCAGAAAATCCCACCACTTTCATGAGCAACATGCTTTATGCTTGTAGTATCCTCTATAGGACTAGGTTACCTCTTATCTTGGCTTTCAACAAGGTTGATGTAGCTCAGCATGAATTTGCCTTGGAGGTATTCTTTATTCTTGAAAAATCTTATTATTGTTTTGTTTACTGATTTGCATCTAAAGTATAAAGATGGAGACATAATGACATTGAGCTGTATCTATAATGATGTTGTGGATACCACTAGAACATATTGAAAAATCACAAAAGATTGGAATAGTTTTTTTTGAGCCCCTGCTATAGTTGGTCTAATGTTGATTGTAGCAACAAACATGTTATATCTCTGTAGGTTCACAATCTGTATATATATTCTTTTTTATTTTGTGTTCCCTTTTTTTTTCTTATTTGGTTTTGAGTTTTGACAATGCATTAGTTGCTTCTTGCAGGAATTTGGCATCAACAGGATTTTCTGGAACACTTTCTCCCTGAATTGCCAAATTGAAATACTTGGTTTGCTTGTATGTTGTTACTGTCATAGATTCACATTTTTTTTATGAGATTTGATAATTTTGATATTGTACGAATCCAAGAATCAGATTACCATAGCTTATCTCAAGTACATTTTCCTGTATGCTATAAATGTTATTGTTTATATCTCAAGTACATTCCCAATGCCACTCTTTTCAATTCCAATATTTAAGTAAATCTCATTACAACTTCATATACAACTTGTTGAGTATTTTCTGACTTTCAATTAATGTCCCTCTAAGAAGTTGTTTTATTTTACTTTTTAAAGAAAAACAATTATATTTGGAACTATTGACATTGCGAATTTTTTTATATATAGAGTTATGCCTTATATTGAGGAATTGTGTTATAAAAGATTTAGTTTTTAAATTTTGATATTAAAAAATAATAATTATAAAAGATGAGATTAATGAATGATTTGAAAGTAAAAATAAATAAATATTTACAGGGTTTGTGGAGGTTTGAAAATCTCACAAATTAGTTTATTTTTTGTTAAATTAAAAAATTATTGTGGGGGTTTTAAACCGTCACAAAAGTGATTTAAAACTGTCACAAAAGTCTAATATAAAACCCCCACTAAACACACACAAAACCTCCACTGAATGAATTGTGGAGGTTTTTAAAAACCCCCACAAAAGACCTCGTGGCACCTCAAATTTTGGGGGTTTTAGAAACCCCCACAAACTATTTGGTGGGGGTTATAAACCTCCACAAATAGGAGAAAAAACCTTCACAAATAAACAAAAATCTTGTAGTGATGAAAGCTTTATAACAGAATGATGATGAGTAAATATTTTAGGACTGATGAATGACTGAATGTTCTCCTAACAAGGTCGAAGGTCTCGTCTCGCTTGCCAAGTGCATGGATTGTATGAATGTAGGGCTTGTAGTTTTATTATCCCACCCACTGAGGTTTGATTGAATAATTTGGGGATGCTTGTTGACTACCAATCACTATTTTTTATTGTGCATATATTATGGCTTCAAATTTTGTCATGAATGCCGATTATCACGAATTGATAGTATTCTTAACCATTCGACATGTATACATAGGCTGACACAATGGAAAACTATATCTTAGACTTATTTTTTGGTACTATCAGGTTGCGAGTAGTTAACCGACATATGAGCTCATGATACTTAATTGAAATTAAGACTAACACTAAGACTGTAACAGAATAAAAGAAATCCAAAACTATAGAGCCTAGGGCTGAAAGAATCGCATCCATGATTGTCCCAACAATAGAGATTTACGCTAAGACCACTATAAGAATTGTTTTCCTTTAGTGCTATCCTATTGGGAACCATGGATTCTGATCCATTCGTTTCACTATTCTTATAGATGGAACCAAGACGGTGATGATTATTGAAGAGATAGTGCTACCCTTTTGCCACAACTTAGATTTAAAGTATGTTTTGCATTTTGAAAACACCCAACGCTATATGAAACTACAAAGTCTAGATTATTTTTTCCTCTCCCTGTTAGTATTTTCTTAAAAGGGTAAGACTTTACTAATTTGGGTATCAGATTAGGAACTTTCTAAATGAACTCGGATTTGAGACTTTACACACACACATTGAGAGTCTATGTATGGGTTGCTACATCTTATGGTTTGTGTGACTGTTGTTATTTTTGCTCTTTTGATGTACAAACGAAGCCCTAGCGACACTAAAAGAAATATATGATTTTACTTTCTGTCTATGCTTACTGAATGTGCTCACGTACTTTATTTGCTTAAAGGATTCCCGCAAAACTTAACTAATATCACTCTTCGATAACTTTTACATTCATGATCAACGCTACAAGTTCAAAAATGAATAAAGTACATAAAGTGTCTAGAATCTACAGGCAAGTTTACAAATTAGTAAACTTGATGATTGGCATTGGTCATGATATGGTAAAAGTTGGTCGTTATATGAAGGGTGTTTTCTCAAATCTCCGACAAAAACGTCAATGTTTTAAGGTGCTACCTAAAATCAGATGGTGTTTTGGGCTTAGACGTGAAATCTAAACGTCTTCAGTGAGAATTCTTACTTTCTCACCAGGATGGAGATTTCTCCTACGTCCTTGCTTGGATGGTAGTGATAAATATACCACTAAAAAACTCTTATACTTAAATTAGTAAGAATTTTAATAAACTTAAAACAGAATTAGACTAAGAAAAATACTTAACTACTAGAGTATTTATAGAATTGTTGATGAGACTAGGTCATCCCTAGAGAATAAGATAATTATGGGTAGACTCTTACACAATAGAAAATTTATTCCATGTTTAAAATGGTATTATCACCTTAAGGTGCAATGGGGAAGTATCTAACTTACTCTCCAAATCAAATCTGACATGAGTTATGTAATTTCAATCTTAGTTTGTTCGAGTCGTGTGAATGAAACCACACAAACTGAATTTGTCCCTGTTGGACCGAGTTGTTGGTGGCCCAATTTGAGGACTAAGCATCATAGGGTCGAATCTGGATTGAATTGTTCAAAGTCCAAGTATGAACAATTTGTATAAGCATAAAAGAAAAAATATATTTATTGTTTTTCAAAATTTGTATCTTTTAATCTATATAAGCGGAACTACTTGACTAGTTGGAAATTGAATTTCGTGTGAAAATACATAAAACTTGGTACTCGTTTTTGTTAATTTGTATTAATGCAATTTGACTAGCAAATTACGACTTCGGATTTTGGTTTTATAAATTGAAAAAAATATATATGAACAAAATGTTACTTATAATTCTGCGTAGTAAATCAATTTAATTAGTTCGGAGGATTTTTTTTTTTGGTGACAGTTCGGAGGATTAGATGCATTGAAATGCATTATATTTTTTCTATACGCGCTTTTTTCTTAATTAATTAAAAAATAAAGGCTAATCTAATTCACAGTAAACATGCTATAATAAGAGCATAAAAATCTAACATTTCCTGTGTAACATAATAGTCTTGTCTATCTTGTGTAGGCTTCTTCCCTTACAGGCTTTTTAGAAGTTAATTCGTAACCCTAAAATTCTGTATCCATCTGAATTTTAACGTGCATATGTCGCCGTGTCTATCATTTTTGTTAGCTTAGACGTAGTAATATATAATTACTGGTTTGCGTAGGTACATACATTAGTACATAATAAATTCATTGCAACTTAATAGTAGACACTGCAGGTTTGTACTCTGCATTGAAAGCATTATGATAATTCATTTTTGTCTGTATATGTGGTTATTTCGCTTCATAATTTCTACGGTTTAGGCATAGCTTCCTTAGGTATTATTATTTGACTATTCAAAACTATATCACTAATAATCTTTTGTGCCCAATAAACGTTTTCTTTATTCCTTAGGATATTGACTCATTTATAAATTAAACACAGCAAAGAACATATCTTTAACGGTGAATGTTATGGTATCTATCATTTTTTACGTAAGTTATTAAAAAAGTAAATAAATAG
>NC_029789.2:148193011-148195687 GCF_000816755.2 Arachis ipaensis | reverse complement strand
ACATGTTATTTATGCATCAGAGAATTATTCTTGAACGTAAAAAAATATAAATATAAAAACATGTTTACTCATCTCATGATATAATTTTTGGAATTAAATTAATTAAGTTTACGTTCAATTTTAATTCTAATAAGTGTCTTGTTTTATATAAAATATATATTTTTTGCTTTAGTCTTCATTAAATTTTTCTTTAAATTTTGATGGTGAAATTTAACAGTGAAATATTTTAATCTTCTATAATTAGTTTTTTCTATTAAATGTTGACATGTAATATACACGTAAATTTATTTACAAAATACACGAAAGTATATATGCTAAAGTATTCCTTATGACCTTATATCAACATATATAGAGGGGGAAATATACAATAATGGTAACCTTCCTTTAATTTCTTTCTTTAACTAGCAGCTATCTTCCCGAACCATATCACTATACGCTGTTGTACCCAAAGGCTTTCAGAAGTCCATTATAACCCCATTTGTCAACTTGAATCAACTCATAAATAATTCAATATAAGCTTCTTTTGTTATAAAATACAAAAATATTATTTATACATTAAAATTGTATTTTCACTAATTAACAAGTGAATTAGGTAAATAATATTCTACTATTATTTATTTTAAAATTTTTATCTATAAATAGATTCTAAAAATATATTTTAAAATACATCAAATTTACAAGTTTATATTTTCTTAATTTTTGTGTTAAATTCTTATGTAATAAAAAATTTATTCTCATAAATTACTAAGTGTTATATTATGAGGATATCATCAAGATACAATTTTTTCATATTTTCATATATAAATCTCTGCTTTTTATTTATTTATTTTCATTATATTTTCACAACATGTTATCAATACGAACACTTTTAAGAAAATGATGAAAGTATAAGGAGAAGACATTTGTCTTATGAATAGTATAAGTTCACATACTATTCTCCGAAGTAAAATTTATTTTGCAAACCTTATACATAAAGAGGCAAGTGTTGCTACCATTATTGGTACAAGTAAAATGATTGATGATTTTGGAAGAGCTATTATTTTGTTTCTAAAAAAAAATTATTATAATTAATGTGTTATTATTTACAAAGTCTCAAAAGAACTTGCTGAATTTTAAAGATATCTATAAGAATAGATATTGTATTGAGGCAATAAATGAGGATAACAATGAGTTCATCTGTATTACGAGTTGTGATTTAAATAAGAAAGTCATATTAGAAAAATTGTCTATATTTTTTTCTGGTATATATTATACTCATCATATTAGTTCAATTGAACCACATACTATAATAAATCAGAAGTTTACAAAGCTAAATGAATTTACCATCTGACATTACTGATTAAGTCACCTTGGAAAAACAATGATACGAAGAATCATTAAAAACTCACAAAGACATTCATTAAAGAACCATAAGATTTTTCAATCCAATGAATTATGTTATGCTACATGTTCTGAGCGAAAACTAATTATAAGGCCATCAGCATTAAAAATTGGATTTAAATCTTCTGAATTTCTTAAGCGGATTCAAGGTGATATATGTGGATTAATTTATCCACCATCTAGATGTTTTAGACGCTGATGGTGGTCCTAATAGATACCTCTTTAAGATGGTCTCATATGTATTTATTATCATCCCACAATTTGGTATTTGCGAAATTACTTGCACAAATTATAAAATTAAAAACACAATTTCCTAAAAATCTAATCAAAACAATTTGCCTCGATAATATTAGTGAATTTACTTCATGATCTTTGATATTTATTGTATGGCTACAACATCAAATAATTCATTTTATATATATACAAAATATACTAACAGAATCACTTATTAAACGCTTCTAGTTAATTGTTAGACTCTTATTTATGAGAACAAATCTTTCAAATTTATTGCGACCATCATCCCCTCTCTAGCTATCTCTCCCCCTCCCTCCCTCATGTGGCCTCTATTATGCATCATTTTTGCCTCTCCTTCCCGTGGCTTCTATTATGCATCATTTTTGCCACCTCTATTTTGCATCTCCATTGTCATTGCGATGATCTGCGTCGTTTCTACTTTCAATGATACTGTTATGATGAATTAGAGGCCATGGTTGGCAAATTAATTTACTACATTGGATAAAACAAAATAACGTTGTTTTATATTAATTCTTTATCTTAAACAAAATGATGTCCTTTTGCACGAACTAAATTAGAACACATTTCTTTTTTATTAATGATGATCATAAAATAGAGATACGTTTTAATCTCTATTTTTGTGAAACTGTATCATTTCATTGAAGATTGGACACTAATATAAAATGATATGATTTTGTTTTATCCATTTGAGTCTAATATTAAATCTGAGAAGTCAAATTGAGTATTAATTCGCTAAAATACATAGTGACTTGAGGTTTGTTGTTTCTCATTTTTCAGGGATCAAAATTACGTGTACTTCAATATATACAATAAATCAATAATGTTTATACTGAGCTCTTTTCTATTTTGGTAAAAACGTATAAAGTATACTGAAATAGTGTCTAACAATAGCTAGAGCCAAATTAACTTGATCTAAGTCTGAGCCATACATTTCTTTAAACAAAAAGAAAAAAGAATGGTGCCATCCTACTTCTTCCTTTTAGAGGGTACGTGTTTTCTGTGCTATTATGCTAACATGGACAGAAATATAGATAGAACCCC
>NC_029789.2:148192570-148192826 GCF_000816755.2 Arachis ipaensis | reverse complement strand
TTTTCTCCTTTAATCCTTTTTGTTGAATCAAATTTCTTAACACATTCAAAATAGCTAACTTCCATGATTTAATATTTGATTTAATAAATATGTAGCAACACGTTTTTTTTTTTTCCAAACTTTATTTATTGTTATTGATATGGACCAGCTCCCAATTGGATCGAAGATACTGGACGGTCCACGGAAATACTTTTTGGGACACGTCGATCGATTATTTTTATTATATTAAGTATATATTAAAATTAGTTATCAAATT
>NC_029789.2:148191087-148192468 GCF_000816755.2 Arachis ipaensis | reverse complement strand
TACGGTTAAAAAAATTATAAGAATAAAAGATAAAAAAAAATTAAACGAAAATCTAAGCGTGCGTAGATAAATAAGAATTTATCTGCTACTTCTGTTACTGATATTAAATAATAAAGGAAGTATAGAACAAGTAACAAAAGACACAACAGAAACAATAACAAAAAATAAGGAATAAAGGAATAGTTCGATAGTTAATTTTCTAATAGACCTTTACAGAATATGTGTTTAGCAACTTAAGTTATCGGGAAATATTTTTTTGTTAAACTTTTAAAAAATCTATTCTTGACAACTTAAATCAAAGGGATAAAATTAAAAGAACTAATATTAAAAATTACCTTATAATTATAATTGATCCATCAATTTTTTATGCAATAAACAATGCAAAACAAACTTAAAAAAGAGATCAATCGAATAAAAAATTTAAATTCAAATTAAGCACACTAGACTTAAGTATTAATTTGTGAGCTTAGGCGCAAAACAATTTAAAAAAGATTAAGTGAATAAATTATTTTTGTAACTAAATCTAGTTACGTTTTTATTTCTTTGTATTTCTTTTCATTTTTTACGTCTTTTCAATTAAAATTTTTAGTTGTCAATTCTTAAATTATTAAACCAACTTAAATAACTTGACCAGGTAGCATAACCAACAAATTTCATAACTTGATCAAATACATATTAATTAGTTCATTAAAAATCTATATTATCCCTACAAACTATGACATGAAATCTAGAACATACAAAACAACGTGTTTTTTTTTTTTTGGGACAAAACACACAAAACAATTTGCTTTACAAAACTTGTGCATTTTGTTTTTTGATCCGGATTGGGTATTGTAGACTGTATTATTTCAAACGGTAGTGGGTATTTTGAAGTAAAGTTGAGATTAGGATTTTGGGCTTTGAACTTTTGTTAGGCCATCTTTCTCGAGTTAAAAGTCCATATACAATGAATCGTATTTCAGCTTTTTCGTGTATGTGTTCATTTCCATGTTTGTATGTTCGTCAATAAAATTGAAAAAAAAAAAAGAAAAATAGTGATATGTGCAAAATAAACTTAAACTTTTTAAATTTTGAATTTTATTTTAGATATTTAAGTATACTTTTTCACTTTTTATTTTATAAGTGAAATAAAAAAAAATATGAGAAAAAAATATTTAAAAATAAGAGATTATATTTTATTCTTTCAAATAAAAATTTAAAATTTAGAAGATTTAAATTTATGTGTAAAGCATAAATCACTAACCCTATAATTTAAGTGTGTAACTAACAAATAACATTATTACATGAACCGATTATTACTATATTGCAGTAAGATGTAAGGTTGTGGTTGATTATGAGAATAGGATAATACAAAATATTGAAAATAAAATACTATAAATAG
>NC_029789.2:148184449-148190438 GCF_000816755.2 Arachis ipaensis | reverse complement strand
ATGACATATAATTATAATGATACAACCACATCTATCTTTATCTTTAATTTTCTACTTCACTTTTTTTTTTTAATTTTCTTTTTAAATACAAACTCAACATGACAAAGGTGGGCTTTTCTCTTAATACGCTGCCTGCGGCTTCGAATTTTGGTGTATGTACCAAATTGAAAAAAAACTCTTTAATGTTGTAAGAATGAGTGTGTAGTGTAAGTATGGAGTGATACTTAGAATTGAGAGCCGTCCAATCCATTCCACCCAAAAAAAAAACAAAAAAAAAAGCGATGTCTAGATTCACATCTTAGTATCTTACACATGCTGATGACATGCAAAACAGCACAAGGACAAGGCATCTAGCTTGTGCAGAAACTTGTTTCTTTTCTTGTGTGTTGTATCCCATTAAGTGTAGATCATTTATTCCGTGACATATATTATAGTAGTAAGATAGATTACTCCGATACTAGTACTATTAAGAGAGGTACTATAAGATAAAGGTTATTCGAATTCGAATAATTACTTATCTTAAACATACATGGGAATTGAAAGTTGTGTGTCTTTTCTTCCTAACAAATTAGAGCCGGCAATTCGGTGGAGTCAAACTTCGTATTTTCCAACTCAAAATTATTCGACAATACCAGAGTTATTAGATGTTGAGTCTATCACGGCGTTCACAAGTTTGACAAAAGATGTAAATCTAAATCTAAATTATACTACTATAACGAAAGGTAAATAAATTTAAAAAGTATATTAGAATATTGATGCCAAATATGACGAGTTAATTATTTGATTTAAACACACTATACCTTTAAATTATTCACCTAAATTTTAATATTAAAATAATCATTCCTAACAAAATGAACATTCGATATATCCATTATTTACATTGTTTAAAATTTTCTTTGTTTTATATATGTATTATCGTCTTGGAATTATAGTCTAATTGCGAGCTGTTACTACTTATTATGAGTTAATTGACCAATAACAGTACCTTCGGTTTAACATTGTTAGGATTGAACATTGTTGTCTGTTTCATGTGTCATCCGGAAATTATTAATTATTAGTCTTGTTCCTGCATGAATATGGATATTCCGAAGTATAGCTCGTCTCGCTGGTGCTCGAACCGGCTTTCCTTGAAACAAGAGCGTAGAACGTGGTCTGCTTGTTGGAGAGGCGGCATTGGACATCTGCAAAGGGACTCCGGTGCTCAAGTAAGTAAGAGTGTGAGAGTATTTAGAGTAAAACAGAATGAATTGCGTACCTGTGGCTTAGTAGCTCACTAGTATATATTGAATTATTCTGAAGTGGTTATTTGTATCCTTGTTACTAATTTTACGGAGTCTTTTGTTAATGCTCCGATATTTAAGATTCTGATGGTTTGGTTGGAGAGATTTTTGGAGGTTTATCTCTTATAACGGTTTTCGATTCCGAGCTTGGCTGGGTTAGGCCGGTTTTGGAGAGGATATCTGCTCTATCATTTTGTTCCTGAGGTATATGAAAAATTTCAAATTTGTGGAAGCCGTTGACAAGATTATTAACAATAGCATTATACCTTTCTAACAGTGGGTCTTTTACTTGGAAATTACCTATTACCTGTTGTACCACAAGTAAGGAGTCACATTTGACGCGCAGTTGTGTTACGCCTATTGTATGGGCTAGCTTCAGTCCTGCTATGAGTGCTTCATACTCTGCTTGATTGTTACTTGCGTGGAAAGTGAATTGTAGAGACTGTTCCAAAGCTATGTCATGTTTGTCCTCAAGCAAGATTCCTGCTCCTGAGCCCTTGTTGTTTGAAGCTCCGTCGACGTATAATGTCCATACCTTCTCTGTGGGATTAGATTCTTCTAAGGTGAGTTATGCGATGAAATCGGCCAGCACTTGAGATTTTATTACTCCTCGACTTTTGTACTGAATATCGTACTCAAATAGCTCAATTGAGCATTTAATCAGTCTTCCAGCCAATTTGGGCTTCGTCAGGATTTGCTGAAGGGGTTATTCTGTTCTGATGATGATGGTATGATTTTGGAAGTAGTGTCGCAAACGTCTGGCTGTTGTCACTAAGGCCAGGGCAAGCTTTTCTAGTTTTGGATATCTGACCTCGGCGTGTTGGATGGATTTACTGACAAAATATACTGGGTTTTATTGCTTTCCTATTTCTGTTACCAAGACAGAACTGATAGCATGGTTGGTAACAGATAAGTATAGATAAAATGGTTTACCGGTCTCTGGTGTTTGGAGTATGGGTAGTTCTGATAGTATTGTCTTAAGCTCAGTGAATGCTTCCTCGCACTCCTTGGTCCACTCAAATCTTTCTTGTTTTCTCAGTGTCTTGAAGAAGTGGTGTGATCGATGTGCTATACGAGGTAAAAATCTTGCCAGTGCTACTAGCCGACCAGTTAGTTGTTGAACTTCTTTGACTGTCTTTGGACTTCTCATGTTCATAATTGCTTGGCATTTTTCGGGATTAGCCTCGATACCTTGGCAGGTGAGCATGAAGCCGAGGAATTCCCACTTTGCACTCCAAAGGCGCATTTCTCGGGATTGAGTTTCATGTTGTACATTCAAAGTTGTTGGAATATTTCTTTTAAGTCCTTAGTGTGGTTTGTTGCGTGTGGTGTCTTTGCCACCATGTCATCGACGTAGACTTTTACGTTTCGACCGATTTGGTTTGAAAAGACCTTGTCTATGAGTCTTTGGTATGTGGCACTTGCATTTTTGAGCCTGAATAGCATAACCTTGTAACAAAAATTTTCATTGTCAGTAATAAAAGCAGTCTTATCCTGGTCAGCTGAATACATTAGTATTTGGTTATAGCCAAAATAGGCATCCATAAAACTTAAATATTGGAAACTAGAAGAGCTGTCAACTAGTTTATCAATGCATGGGAGGGGGTATGCATCCTTTGGACAGGCCTTATTGAGGTCTGTGTAGTCCACGTACATCCTCCATTTACCGTTGTTCTTTCTTACCATTACCACATTGGCTAACCAAGTGGAGTATCTGAGCTCTTTGATGAAGCCAGCGTTGAGAAGCTTTTGGGTTTCCTCTAGGGAGGCTGTCCTTTTATCTGTGCCGAGGTGTCTTTTCTTCTGGGCTATAAGTCGAATTGATGGATTGACTGCTAATTTGTGACAGATGATGTTGGGATCTATCCCGGGCATATTTGCTGGAGTCCATGCGAATAGATCGACATTTTGCCTTAATAGTTCGGCCAGTTGTTCTCGTTCTTCATTTTTTAGTGCATTACCGATGTATGTATATTTGCTTTCTTCGGCCGTCATTTGAACTTTTGTGAGGTCATCTGTAGGCATTGGTCGTTCTTGATGGTTGGTCCGAGGTTCTAAGTCGGCCAGGGGGTAATTGTTCCAAATTGTATGCTGCTTGAACGTACTGCCGCTCGGACTGTCTTGAATATTCATTCTTCAGGATGGCATTATAGTGCTTCCTGGCCTCCCTTTGGTCTCCATAGATTGTTACTACTTTGTTATTCTGCGAGAGGAACTTGACAAACAAATGTACAGTGGAAATAATAGCGTTGAATACATTCAAAGAGGGTCTGCCGAGAATTATATTCTAAGGACTTTTGCAATCAACTACTATATATTTTATGTCAATAGTTTTATATTCAGGATAGTTTCCAAGTGTGGTCCGTAGCCATATGTAACCTCAAATACAAACTCGCTCACCTGAGAGACCTACCAGTTCTCCGGATGATGGTTGTAGGGCTTTATCGCTTAACTTCATTTTCTGAAATGTTGAGTAGAATAGTACGTCTGTGCTTCTCCCTGGGTCCATCAGGATTTTCTTGACCAATGGCTCTCCGACCTACGCAGAGATAACTATGGGGTCGTCGAGGTTGCGGTCTATTGCCTTATAGTCGTTATGGAGAAATGAGATCTCCGGTTTGTCTGGGTTGACATGTTGAGACGAGGTCGATGCTGTCACCGTCATCATAGCTTGGTAGGATCTCTTCCTGGCCGAGTTTGTACATCCTCCACCTGCAAAACCACCAAAAATGCAATTTATTATTCTGCGAGGTGGATTAATATCACCGTCTACCTTTTTTCATTTATCCCGGGGATTGTCAATTGTCTTAGAATGTTGGCCGAGGTCTTCTGTGTTTTGCTTTCGTCCTCGGCTATCAATATATTTGTCCAGTAGGCCTTGGCGGGATAGCTTTTCGAGGAGATCTTTCACTATTACACAGTCATCTGTGGTATGTCCGTATTTTTTATGGAAAGTACAGTATTTAGACTTGTCTACATGTCGCTGGTCTTGGTATGTGCCAGTCCTGTTTGGAGGTTTGATGAGTTTTGAGTGCAAGATGACTTTGATAATGTCTTCCCTCTTGGTATTGAGCGGAGTGTAGCTGTCGAATTTAGGTGTGAGTCTGAACGACCTTTGGTCTGTCCTGCTACTTGAGTACTTGTTTCGCCTTTCGTCTTCTCTGTTCGAGGTGGCCTTGTCTGCCTTTCGTAGTGCTTGGAGTTCTTCCTTCTCGATCTGGGTTGTTGCCTTTTCTCGGAACTCGGCTAGGGTCTTCGGCTTTGCTATGACTATGGTCTCTTGGAATTTTCCTGGGCGAAGGCCGCTTTTTAGAGCATGTAGGTGGACTTCAGGGTTTAGGTTGGGTATTTCATTGGTTGCTTCAGCGAACCTGGTCATGTAGTCTTTCAGGCTTTCGTTCGGCCCTTGCTTGATAGTGCTCAGGTAGTCGGAATTGTGGACGTATATTTTGGATGTAGCAAAATGATTGACAAACTAGTCGGCAAGCTCATCAAAGTTGGAAATGGAACCTTCAAGAAGGTTGGAGAACCAAATTAGGGCGGCTCCATCTAGGAAGGTGGGGAAGGTACAGCATAGGATTGCGTCGGATTCTTTGTTCATGAACATCATGGTATGGAATTTTGTGACATGGATGTTTGGGTCGCCTACTCCTAGGTAGGGTTTTAAAGTCGTTGGTAGGGTGAAGTTTTTGGGCATTTCAAAGCCCATGATTTCCTCTGTGAAGGGGTTGGTTCTTTTGGTAATTATTTTCGGGGGATTACGTATGGTGTGTTTTTCCTCCGATATGTGTTCATCATTGTTGTCTTTGTCTTCAGCATTCTTGTACTCCCCTCCTTTGCTATGATTGTGCTGCCTCTGGCGTAAGAGTTCGGTCATTCTCTGATTTTTGGCCATGAGGGTCTCATTGATTGCTAGAAGCTCAGCAGTGCTAGGATTTGAGGGAGCGTGGCTATGTTTGTTCGCCATGTGTTGTGACCTACAAAAAAGATTTCGTACATAGAGTAAAGAATTGTGGGGTTAAAAAAAACCGGCCCCACGGTGGGCCCCAAATATTCCTGTGTGAATATGGATATTCCGAGGTATAGCTCGTCTCGCTGGCGCTCGAACCGACTTTCCTTGGAACAAGAGCGTGGAACGTCGTCTGCTTGTTAGAAAGGCGACGTTGGGCACCTCTAAAAGGACTCCAACGCTCAAGTAAGTAAGAGTGTGAGAATATTCAGAGTAAAACGGATGAATTGTGTACCTGTGACTTAGTAGCTCACTAGTATATATTGAGTTATTCTGAAGTAGTTATTCGTATCGTTGTTGCTAGTTTTACGGAATCTTTTGTTAATGTTCCGATATTTAAAATTCTGATGGTTTGGTTGAAGAGATTTTCGGAGGTTTATCTCTTATAACGATTTTTTATTCCAAACTTGGCTGGGTTAGGCCGATTTTAGAGGTAATAAATTAGGTCTATTATTATATAATGAGTCAAATCAACTTAGTATGATTTCTGGAATATTATTGATATTTGATTTTGATGGTTTAATATATTCGTCACAAATTGCTGTAGACCAAAATTTATGTATAATTATTTTTATGTAAAGTTAATAATTAAAAGTCGTTAAATAATTTAATAAATTTAATTAAATTATAATTTAATAATTTTTAACTATAAATTTTATATAAAAATAATTATATGTGAATTTTTATTCTATATACCACC
>NC_029789.2:148174482-148179976 GCF_000816755.2 Arachis ipaensis | reverse complement strand
GAATTTTTACTGTATATACCACCAATACATTTATTGCTTTTCTCTCTGCATACCAATACATTTATGGCTTTTCTCTTTGCATACAAAATTTAGAATGTTAGTAGCAAAATCTTTAAAATTAACTTCACTGTGATGACCTTAATTTTGCTGATTAGCATGAACCTATCTCTTGGATAAGCCAAACCCAAATTGAAGAAACAAATTATTGATATAAAATGAATTATATGATTCCAACATTGTTTTTTCTACAAATGTACATTTTTCTATTTTTTATTTTTTTTTTAAGATTTCAAAAAAAAAAATACATCAACGACAACATGAAATATTGTGATTTTCATGCAAAAAGATGGTTAAATTAGGATCCACGTTAATTACAAAAGTAATTAGAGCATTTAGCAAGGTTTAATATGAGTAGTTTGAGTGTCATAGCTTAATTTTAGTGGTAATGGCAACCCGTTTTTCCTCAGAACCTTAATCAAATCCACGCACATGCTCCTCACGTGACCCTCACATCCTCTCTGCATAACCAAAAGCACCACTGCGACGCCGTTTCGCTTCGCCACCTCATCCCTCACCTTTTCGTTACCGCAAAGGCAGCACAGGCTCCACAGCACCGCCACCGCGTCCTCCGTCGCCGCCTTCCCTGCCTTTGCCAGTCTCTCCACCACTCCCGCAGCGCATGAAAGATCTCCGCCCATCGCTGCCCTGCCATCAGCGCACGTCGCCACCACCGCCAGCATTTTCAGGCACTTCTCCGCCATGGAACCGCTGGAGGCGGCGCTCTGCAGCGTCTTCGACAAGGCCTTGACGATTTCGGAACGAACAAGCTCGGCTTTCGCAGACTGAGTCACCGAAACCGAAGCCAAAAGCGACAAAACGGCGCCGTTTAGCTCCTCAGTTCCGTCGTACAGAAGCTTTACGAGCTGTGACAATAAGCCTCGCGTTTCTGCGATCCACCGCTTGGATTGAAAATCGCCGGCGAGAAATTCCAAAACTCTAACCGATGCGACCTTCGATTTCGCAGATCCATTCTCAAGAGCAAAAGCGATCGCTGCTAAGCAATCTTCGCGACAATCGAGTATAGACCGTCGGATCCTCTCTAGGACACCGGAATCGGAACTCCCGTTCTCCCTGAGAACCAAATCCAGAACCGCGATCACGTTTTCCGAAGCTTCAATCCGCGACCTGCTTCCGGCGAGGGCGCGAGTGATGGCGGAATCGAATCCGGGGAAGCTCACCAGGACACGGCGGTTTTCGGCGGAAAATCTTGAAAATTCGGCGAGCTCAGAGAGCGAAGCGGCAAAATCCTCTGCGTCGGTTTGAATTCCGGCGAGGAGAGCGCGGAGGCGGTCGCTTGCGGCGGATATCCGTGTCTCGGATGGCGATGAAGGTTCTCCGGCAGCGGAGAGGAGCCAAAGGCGGATGAGGCGGTGGAGTGTAAGGTTTGGGATGAAGTCCTTGGAAGGGAGGATCTGCATGGTGGCAGGACACGTGTCATGACCAGATTCGAGCCAGCGCTGGATGCTGGACCGATCGTATGTGACGCCGGTGCATAAGCTTACGGGAGACCTCATCACATCCATCGAAATTGGGCATCGGAATAAACTCGGAACAGTGACGTATAGCTTATCCCTTACCTTTGCCATTGCTTCCTTTTTCTTCTCTTCGCTCTTCTTACTCTCTATTGTTATTGTTCTTGTTTTTCTTCACACACACAAACACCAAAACCCGCACGCACACACTAGAGATAACGAGCAGTGTTACGTTTAAAAGCAGAAGAAAATTCAATTAAGAATAAGATATCAATCATCAATTATATTATGAATATGGTGACTAGTGCCTAATGGTAGTGGTTTTGATGATATGGTCTTTGGTCAAAGTTTACTTAGCTGGAAGACGTGTCAGAGGTGAGGAGGGGACTATAATATCAATATTTATTGTATTATATATTCAATATGAAAACGACACCTTTCTTTGTTTGACCCATCAAAACCATAATAATATTTTGAGAGAAATTGAGGTGAGATTTTGGACTTTACTAACTTTTTTGTTTCACTTGCATGACCACAAAACACCCGCTCTATATTAGTGTTGCATCGCTTGCTCGTGTGATTACAAAATGTTAACGCAGACGACAAAGGAAACATAAATGCTTATTAGTTTTGTTGAATTTGAAATATTGGAATGTTGACTACTAACATATAGTAATATGTAACATGAATAAATAAAGGGAAAGTACGAGGGGTCAATGGAATATTTGTACAATATGAATAATGAAGATTTATGGAGTATTAGAGATATAATTATTAGTGTTATATTTTCTCATCAGCTGAAGTTTTTGGGATAAGTGGTATCATGACATGGTATTAGAGTTTTAGATCCGAAAGGTCATTGGGAAGATGTTTATTATCCCTAGTACTCGGATAGTTATTCTAGATAGTATGAAAATGTTCATTTTATAACTCATATAACCTATTGTACACATTGTAGAAGTATAATGTAAGAAGGTTGTATAGTTAATTAGGCGTCAAATTATAGCTACGTTTTACTTAGAACATTATTATAAACCAAAATGAGAGCATGTAAGTAGTTGAAGAAGATTAGGTTCCGTAAATCCAATGAGAACAAGCTAAGTTCATGGAAGTGATGGCAATGGTGGGATGCACGCCATAAAATGCGTGGTCAATGAATTCCAGAACATTGAGCTTTGTGGAATTTCATAAAGTTTGACCAGTGAGAAACGTTGTCTCTTTCCCCTTATCTACAGGTTATTAAACTTTGAGTAACGGGCTAGAAATCACAATCACAAATAAGTTTTCTACAAACTACTTACCAAAATTTCAACCACTCTCAAGACTCCTAACGAAGAATTCACCTACTTCGGTTTGACAATGTCAATTTGATGAGTGAAGCATCATGTAGTCGTGATTAATAATAGAGGCATTCTATCTGAGACTACTATTTACAAAAAATAAATAAATAAATATTCTTTACAACGTAATATTTAACGCCTAATTAATTTGATTGTTAACATCACCATTCTTTTATTTTGTTGAATTGTTAACATCATCATATATATAAATGTTGATTTAACAAGTCTAAATAAAAAATTTAATAAAACATTTTTTCCATGGCTGATAACCCCATTCCATTCAGAGAAGCAATTAATAAATGTTGGTCCATTTAGTCAGGCCACTTAAATATTGTGGCCATTTGAAGTCAGATATAAATGACCATGCCCTAGTTCCTGGTGTAAAATTGCTCACATGCCCATTCTAATGGTAAAATATGTATGGATACATATATGTCTACACTCTACACACCTTAATTATTGTATATATGGTATATGGTACATACTACCTCGATAAAATGATAATAGACAAAACCTAATATTATATAACATATATATTTAAGGTAATTGCTATTTTATATATTTAAGATCAACACAAATGGATCTAGTTTAAATAAACGAACTTATTTGACGGATGGCCCTTTGATTTATTCACCGTTAAATTAAATCTAGCAAGTGCATGGCTACGATAGAGAGATTTCATGTGAGTATTTACTCCTTCCATGTATTTATTTATAAATACTGTGCTAAGTTGATGATTCATGATTTATAGGTGCAAGGAGCGGTCCAAGAGAAGGATCTTATTATACGCCATGCATTCATCACACTAATTGATCACACAAGATTTGTGGACCCATCCAGTAATGAATACTACTAATAATATGGTACTGCAATTGGCAGCATGTGGATCACTTGCTAGCATCAGAAATTTGAATGGTCATCCATGCATGTATGTAACAATTAAGATGATACAGTATAACAGTAATAATAATAATATGTATATGATGATGCCATGGTTTGGCGTAAATGAAGATAGAGAAGCAAAAATAATGGTCTGTGAGGTGTTAAATGATGGCTAAATTTAATGCACAACATTGTAAGAAACTGGTCAAATTTTTTTTAAATTTAAACGAGTTTTTATTTTTTGAAATATTTGGAAATTAAAGAATGAAATTAAATAAAACACACACTACTATTGTTATGTTAGTATTTTTTATATATATAAAATTATATATGTAAACATTATTGCAAGTGATTAAACATGATCATGTAACACAGCTGAAATGAATCTGGCGATATATGGAATTCTTATTAGGTTAGACTATTATTATTAGACAGCCCCTTAAGATAATATATTTTAATTTTACCTTATAAAAGGATGGAAATACAACATGGTTAGTGTTTGAAAGAATTTTTATCTTTTTCCCCACAAACAATTAAAAAGTTGTTTGATTTATAGACAGAAAATAAAATAATCAAACTTTAGAATTCTATGTTATTAAAGCTTATTTTTTTTTACTAACCCTAATAAACCCTAATAAATATATAAGACCCTCAGGTTATATAACCTTCCAACATTGATATCCTTACAAGCTAGGTTCACACGTTCAGTCTGCATCAATATTGTCACCTTTTAGTACAATTTTGTTTCCACTCTAGCTCCCATATATAGACCATAATATTTTTATTAGAATAATAATTCGGAATTTGTTAAAATGTGCCCACAGTTGTGATGACACTAAAAATATTCACTTTTATAATTTTCTATATTTAATAATTTAAAAGTAAATTAAAAATAAAAAAAATTAAGACACATATAAACAAAACTCTAATAATAATGAAGTGATTTTATATGGTATGTCAAATCAATTGTAAAGTATGAATTTCTCAAACACACATGGTATCAAATTTTAGGTTTCCTTCTAATGAAAACCAACAAACTCTGAATACAATTCAATCTGCCCTCTCATATCATCAATCATATTTCATATCTGTCTGCTGTCACTATTTTTTGCCCAACACAATGGGTCCAACTTCATCTGCCTCTTCTTGTTTGGGTGGTTTTCATGGGCCCCAACTACAAAGTCCAAAACTTCCAACAATATGAAACCAAAAACCCCAAATCTTCGGCCTATGCTCTCATGAACGGTTCATTCATCCATCATTATTCAGTTCAACACTTCAATTCCTTCTATTGATCCAAAGTAAAATTGGATAATGTGCAACTCAAGGACATTAACAAAAGGATTTGGATCCTCTAAAGTTATAAATTTTACTTTAAAGAGTAAAGTGTGATCTTCTACCTTTAAATAGTTTCTTTTTCATATTTATTTTTGGTCCCACTTATGAAATCAATGATAAGAGATCACACTTTACTCTCTAATTCGTTATATATTTTTATCCTTCAATTTGTTTGTTCCGTTCCAATTTCAAAAAGAAAAAAGAGAAAAAAAAAAGTAAATTTAAAAACTTTCCAGCTGAATTTTTAGTTCAAGTTATAAATGATGTGCTTTTTTTAACATGCTGTATTCTAGTTTAAATTTGAGCAAATATCATATAATAAATAAAACCCTTAAATTTTATGTGTAAATGTATAATATAAGTGAGTTGTGGTATATTGGTATTGTAATAATGTCTAATGTC
>NC_029789.2:148171995-148174322 GCF_000816755.2 Arachis ipaensis | reverse complement strand
GGTACTGATGAATACGGATAAGATTTAGTAAAAATCATGGTTTATAATAATATATATGAAATGCAAACCCTATCATATATTGTTTAACAAGAAGTTCCCGTCTATAATTATTAATTAAACGTTTCATCCCAAGCTATATAGATAGAAAGGGAAGGGAAACATTACCATGATGATATGCAAGAGTCGTCACGGTTTCAGACTTTCGGTTGCTTACTCGGCCATTATTTACATTGAGGCCCACAAACCCACCTAACCAAATTACAACCTCCATATTTTACTCATAAAGTACTATATAATATACATATGAAATAAATATTGATGTATTCTAATTGAATAAATACAATGTAAACATATAGAGATAAGACTACTTGTCCTAATATATTTGTCGTTTACGTCTATCTCCTTAAGTGAGTTTATAGTATGTGAAAGATGTGAAAAATAGTTGAAAATACATATACAATTTAGAATTTACATTACAACAAAAATTAATTTTACTGATAAATATTTAGTGACAATATTGGTCCATGTTGTCTCATTTAATGCAACAAGGCAACATAAGTCAAACACAAAAATATGAATTCCAACATCAAAATCTTAAAGCACATGATCTTGCACAATTACATCTCCCTATGTTTCCGCACACATACGTCTGCTAGTTCACATTTCTTCATTTCTCTTATTTCCTTCATAAACAAGCCACCTCTTTGTCACACCAAGGTCCTTCCTCATAAATAAATTAAAGTATAAATTGTGTGTGCAAAGTGCAATATAATATCACCCTTGTAGTTTGTAGCATTAGTTCTCTACTACACACTACTCTTTCAATAATATATTTGCTGAAATGGGGAGAAGGCATGTTCTTCATCATGTACTTATAATGTTGTTGGTTTTGTTGATATGTTTGGTTGTGATCTCTTATGGTTCTAGACAAACTCAAGTTTTCAAAATGAAGCCTAATAGTAAGGCAAAGCCACATGCATTATTGCCTCAAAGTCTCTTTGGATTCTTGCCAAAAGCTGTGCCATTCCCACCTTCAGCTCCTTCAAGGAACCACAATGGCATTGAATTACATAGCTCATTACTTGGGAAAGGGAAACCATAGTGCGTGGGGTTTATTTCTTTGGAAAATGTTTGCAAGTTTTGGTTCATTTTCTTTCTATTCTCCTTTGTCTTCCAAACACATATCCTCATATTTAAAGCCAATGCATGTATATTGTAAGGTCCCACATCGGTTAGAGAGGGGAACGAAGCATGTCTTATAAGGGTGTGGATACCTCTCTCTAACATGACGCATTTTGATGAGTGAGTGTGGGGAGTTTCAGCTATCATCCCTATCGTCAAAGATATTGTATGTACATGAAATTAAGATTCAGCTTGCAACTCATCATAATGTTAATGCAAATACACGTTTTTGTTTGTACAATTTTTTTTTTAATGATGAAAAAATTGAAAGAAAAATAATTTAACATGATAAGATCTAAACTCTAGTTTCTCACATTATTATAGTTGAAATGAGTCGATTAAGTGAAATAATACCATTTTTTCTTTATTTCCTGTGTTTATGAAATATAAGTCGCATTGCTAACAATATCATCGAATACGTGCAGCGCCCTAACCATTATCAAGGTTCAACAATGATAGTATAGATAATGATTTATTCACATACCAAATTCTTCTAAAGTAATGAGTGTTAAAGTAAGAAAATAATCTTAAATTAAGATAGTACAGAATTTATATATGATTGAAATTATAAATTCAGTCTCCTAACTTTAATAATCTCACTTTATTACTTTATTAATCTCCTAATTTTAGAAATTTTTTGCTTTACTTAGATATTTTACAAGTGTATGTATGAGCGCGACCAAGCATGGCGCACACCCTTTTTTGTAAAATGCTTTTTATTTCTAATAATCATCTACACAAATTAATTTTAAAATGGGATTGAATTTATTGTAATTTACCAAAATTAAATTTAAAAGTGAAAATGTGGATATGGAATCTCTGTTTTTTGCAAATTTATATATTATTATTTTTATTTCTATGTATATATGTGATTGGAATTTTTAAAGTGCGTATGTGAGCCAATAAAAACTTTCCTAATTAATTGAAATTAATCTTGTTTATATAACAAAAAAAATCAAGTTATTTTGTATAATTTTAAACCTCAATTAAAGTTGAACCTTAAGTAATTTTACATTTCAAATAAAATTGAACCTCAAATAATTTTAGATAGATAATTATTTGGAGTTCAATTTTATTTGAGGTTCATAATAACTTGAGATTTAAAATTATTTATCTAAAATTATTTTTTAGATAGATAATTACTT
>NC_029789.2:148171652-148171919 GCF_000816755.2 Arachis ipaensis | reverse complement strand
AGCTCATTTGAATCCTACGTAATCTATTGTCCCATTCTCATATAAAGTGTGAATGCTCTCGTCATAACTCTTATAACAAAAATATGCAAAATTTTGGTCTTTAAAATACTTAATAGTAGGAAGAATTCCTTAGTCCAATCTTTTCGACGAACATTTAAAACAATTTAAGAGAAATTTAAAATTATTTATCTAAAATTATTTTTTAGATAGATAATTACTAAAAAAATATAACATTTAATTATAATATTATCTTTTTAAATATGTTCA
>NC_029789.2:148171229-148171604 GCF_000816755.2 Arachis ipaensis | reverse complement strand
ACTACTATTATTATTATTTTTCTCTTTAGTACTCTTTAGTATTTTTTTTTGAAGTTTCCTTAGACATCCAATGTTTCCGCCATATTACCCTTACTTGTTACTAGATTGTAATTAGTAATATTACCATGAGTATGGCTTGAATGGTGAAGATTCACCAATCTTGATATAAATCTACGAGAAGTCCTCTTGAGTTCTATGTAATCTGTTGTTCCATTTTCATGTAAAGTGTGAATGTTCTTATAACAAAAATATGTAAAATTTTCGTCTTTAAAATATTGTATGATAGGAAGAATTCCTTCGTCCAATTTTTTCGATGACAATTTAAAACAGTTTAAGAGAAATTTAAAATTATTTATCTAAAAATATTTTTTAGAT
>NC_029789.2:148169884-148171078 GCF_000816755.2 Arachis ipaensis | reverse complement strand
GAAAGTGAAAACTTTATTATTCAAACACTCATCATGATCATGTTACTTGATACAATTTAATAACAAAAGACACCAATAGATATTTTAGAGAAAGTATCGAACCAATTATGTCAACCATACTTAAAATCAAAAGTTGATTTTCTAATACTTGATTTGACATATTCCCTCCACTGTTGCGTGGATTAAACCCTTTCAGCCTTTCTATTGATCTTAGATTTTTTGTCCACTTTTTAAAATATTAAAAAATACGGTAAATTATTTTGATCTGTTTTATCTTTTTTTTTTTTACCTTCTCTTTTAAAATATTACAACATTTTCTTCTCAAAATTTTTTAATTAAATTGTTAACAACCAACCCCTCTAATGTAACGGCTAGGTATCTTGACAAATGTTTTTATTAACTCTTAGACGGTAATATAACATCGCATTATTATTAATTCGTCAAATATATATTATAATGTATGTAATAACGTTAAAATCTTTTTGTCTAATATTATTTGATTTCTTCTCATTTCATAATTTCAAGAATTTACTAAAACACCATCCATATATATCGAATTCAATGGGTGTGCGCAACTTTTTTTTATTGCGGTACAAAAAGATTTTTATTCTATTAAGTTTTACAAACTTGTCTTTGGTATTCAATCTTATGAAAGCTAGGAGCTGTTATGTTACAAAAGCAGTGACGTAAAAAACTCGAACAATAATATTTTGACATGTATTTTTAACCATAAAAGTACATGATATTTTGATAATATGTTTCTAGAGTTAAATTTTACAGAAATATGCGTTTGTTTTTAGAGACAGGACAGAACATGACACTGAAACGGAGACAATAGGATGGAGACACTAAAAATTATCTTTTGTGTATTGTGTTTGGATACGATGGACAAGACACTAATGTAACGTCTAGTATTATGTTTGGATACACATGGACAAGACTAAAATATTATATGAAATAACTAAAATAGCCTTATAATTCCAAATTTTCTACATCAATACAAATTAATTTAATAAAAAATGAGAGTACGTAGGAGTACAGACGGAACTTGAAAAAAATATTTGAAGAGGCAAAAAATTTTAATAAAAAAATATATTAGTATTTATATTAAAATAAAATTTATAAATATAATTATTTTATTTTAAAATTTATTATTAATATGTAGGAATACATATGGTTAAGATTAACAAAAAA
>NC_029789.2:148151141-148169854 GCF_000816755.2 Arachis ipaensis | reverse complement strand
CTTTTTAGTCAAAAAATATTTCTTTTTAGTCAAAAATCTATTTTTTTAATCAAAAAAAAATTTATTTTTATCTAAAAATATACGTTTTTGATTAACAAAAAAGTACATTTTTACCCAAAAAAATTTTAATTAAAAAATAAATTTTAACTAAACCGAATAATTGAATTTGTTTTAAAAAATAATTAGTTTGAGTTTAAATAAAAAAAACAATTTTAAATTATATAAAATCAATTACAATTTATAAATTATTTTTTAGCATTTTAAAAGATCAATTTTACTTTTGCTAATATTTATCTTTCAAAAGTTTTAAGATTAATTATTTTTGTTATTATTTTTATTACAAATCAAATAATATAATATAAGGTTAAAATGGTATTGAAGTAAAACGATAAAAAGAAAAGAATTATCTACCCCCAATAAAAAATTCTACAGAAAGGAGAGAGTACATGGAAAAGAAAGAGATAGAGGAAGAACGGAAAGAAAAAAGTATCTCTGAACAACGCAATAGGAAAAATAAGAAGGGGTAATAGTGGAAAAAAAGGAAAACAAAATTTATAAAATTGTCCGTGTCCACTCTTCCAAATCTCGTGTCCATCATTGTCCTTCGTGAAAGAGTGGACACAAAAGTATAAAAAACTGTCTCGGAGACAATATGTCCACTGTCCATGTATCTGCTTTCAAACACTTTTTAAACAAGTGTTGTCCATGTCTCCGTGTCCTGTCTTCGAAAACAAACGCTACCTAAGTTCACTGATAAAAAGATAGTCAGGTTGTATCTTTTATTGATACTAAATACATTGTGATTTTATATGCAATATGTTCGAATAACTTTGACCTAAATTTTCATGTTTTGTATATAAAGTGACACCTCAAAATTTTTATAGAAAAATATTTTAGTTAAATTGTATAGTAAAAAGTTATTGAAAACCAACAAGAGAAAATGGAAAAAATCTTAACTATCAAAAAAATTAAATATAAGAAATGAAAGTTTGAGATGTCAAGTCATTTGAATTATTTTTTGTCAAAATTGTTTTAAATACTTATCATTTATCGATTTGATTTGATTGTTTGTTTTAATATTTTTTTACCTTATAGAACATTTTCAAAATTTGCGATGTACTTGTTTGTAGTTTGGATGTTCATATTGTAGTATCTTTTAAAAAGTATTTTCTATCTTGACTATAATATATGTTTTGTAAACCTTTATTCAAGATTTTTTCACAGATTTGTAGGATCTTTTAATGTGAGATATTCATTTTTCAATCTTTCGTCAAGATGACGATGAAGGAAGATCATGGCTTTGACTTTATCTTTCTGGGATGTATTATTTTCAGTCTTAATGATATCTCCAAGATCCATTGAATCGACATCTAGTATCCATGATAAATAGTTGTTTCCAGATATATCAAGAGCATTAAATTCAAGATGAGAGAGTTTTGACATAATGAAAATTTATTACCTTAGTCTTCCTAAATTTTTATCATAGTCTCGTGCTGATAACGTATTGTAGAATAAATAAATAAGAAAGAGAAAATAAATATAAAATAAAAAAAATATAAATAGAAAATTCTACTATCAATATTCACCAATATTATTATCTCAATATAATAGAGATGATTCATATATTTACTAAGAGTCCCGCTAGGGAGACAATGACATTTGTATACAATATGTACAATGGGCTTTTTATCTAGCCCAATTATATTTGAAAATAGTAATAAACACCCAATTAACCTAATTACAATCCCTAAATGATGTTTACCCCCAATTCACTTCCTGTGACCGTGTTACCCTACCCAATTCACCTCCTCTTCGGTGTTCATCAAACCCCACAACGCCGCGTAGCCGTCTAAATCGCATCCTGCAGCATCTCCGGGAACACGTCTGCGTTGGAGACCATCTGTTCGGGATCAGACCCAGTCGCTGACATTGTTGCGATCGCACGGCCGGTCCTCCCTGCCGACCGGAGTCGCTGCCCCCAAGCGCCGCACTTGATCGCACTCGCTGGAAGCATCACCGGTGCACGGTTGGCGGCTGCATATCTGATCCTTGTTTCGCCAACGGACGTGTTCCAGAACCTCTTCGACCATCCACGGTGAGTGCGTTATTCTCTTCTTTTCACCATTATTCATTGCAGTTGCTACTTGTTATTTAGAGTGTTTAAGATGCTTAGTTTTTTGAATCTACATGGTAAAAAAACAATAAATCGAATTTTATTATTCTGGAGAATGAGAAAATAGATGTTCACTGAGGTTGTTGCAATTGATTAAACAGCTTCACCATTTGACGTGAACTTTTCACTGGGACCAACACGAACATCAGAACTATATCATCGTCGAGCATCCACGTTAAGTGGGTTAGTTTCCTCCTTTCATGATACATTATTCAACTTGCATTTTCTTCCGTAGAGAGTATATGTTGCTTATTTGATTGATTTTAGTATGTTTGAGCATGAGATATTAGTTGTAGTCTGAGATCCTTGAAGTTGATATAACTTTTGCGCGAAAAAGGTGAAATAAATTTGTTAATCTAGTTTAAATAGTAATTTTTTTCCCAGCCCGTGTGGACCTTTGGATGCATTGTAACGTAACCCAGCTAACCACTGGCTTTTTATTGTTGACCATAGTTGGAGGGTTACTTTAGTAGGGTGTTGGATGTTCGCTGTTCATGATAGATATTTTTTGCTCCTTATTTGGATGGATACTTTAGTAGGTAATCAGATGTTTGGTTTTCATAGTCGCATTTATCCATGCTTGATTAATTTTTTTATTTTATTTCAATATGCTTACTATATGGTCAACTTGAGTATTGAATCAGTTGTTTGTTTTTTATGTTGTTTTTTCCTACATGGTTTGTTTTTTTAAGTAAACTAACTCATGTATGAAAAGAAAAATGTTTTTTGATATGAGATACCAGAAACCAATTTTAACTGAAATTGGTTGCTAATTTAATATCTATTCGCGGTGCTGTTCCTGGCTATAAACATTGATTTATGGGGCTGCCATGTTGTTGAATCGAGTGATAGTATTTTACATGAATGATTGTTGTGTTGGAAACTGACTGACCCGGTCTATTGGACCAATTAAACTGGTGCTGATGGAATCCTTTATGTTTATGGGTGTTATACACGTATTGAAGGGTTGGTCTTCGTGATAGATATTTTTACCGGTTTAATTGGGGGCTTACTTGATTAAGCATTCGGATGGTTAGTTATCATAGTCGATTGAGTGCTTGCTTCATTATAGTTTTTCTTTTAATTTAAGATGCGTACTGTATGGGCAAATGGAGGATTGAATATGAAGTAATGTTACTATTGTATCCTCTAACTCGCTATGGAAATCTTCCTCCAGGATATGCTTAGAGAAAGCAGGTCGGAGTTGATGTTGGATATTGTCTGTGGGCCGCATAATACATTGGTAGATAAGGTGCTTCCAATATTGGAGGACAAGGCTATCCTCGTACGCCACAATCAACCCCGATACAAGCGGAAGGAAGTGAAATCACCGTTCACGACACCTAGCACGAGAACGTTGACACGACGGGCTGAAAGGTTACCAACTGTGGGAAAGACTAGGTGCAGAAATGAACATCCAGTTTGACTCTGAAAATACCGCAGCGTCATTTTTATTCCTATCATGACTAGATACCCACTAAATGAACGTGTTAAGGAAAAAAATATTTTCAAAACACGATAGTCAGTTAAGTCATAAGTAGCATTTATCACAAAGAACTAGGCGGCCATTAATAACCATCCGTGTTAATAAGTAAAGTGAACATCCGATTACCTACAGAAATGAACATCCCACGTGTCTGTTTGAAGATAACTGTGTATTGACTATCTAAAACGACAAACTACGTACCAAATGACTATATAGTATAACCTGAAGTTATTTGTAACACAGTTAATAACCTTACTCCAAAGTTAAAGAATAACCGTCATGTATACTCATTATGCATTCGATTCATTCAAATAAATAAAGCAAAAGGGTTCATTTCGGTCACATTTAAATGGTTCCTGTAAATTACTCAATCTCACTCTTGGAACTGCATACAATCTTAAAACCTATATGTTTACATGAAGTCACACCACCTATTCACCCCAATTCAGTAAATTATAAACAACAATTATTTTATCCTTTGATCATAAATCAATTTAAACTAGTTGCTTTAATTTTAAAAATATGGATTATTTTGACTTTTCGAAGAATTCAATGTACACGGGAGGCTGGTTACTATTCCAAGCATTAGAATACAGGATAAAACTAGAATCCAAACCTCGTAACCAAGAACCATCTCTTCACTTTCAACCTCAGTAACATCCTATAGTGGCATGGCCTATAATCACGAAATAAACACCCAAACAAAATCATGAAAACTAATTAGATAAACAATTAGTAAATGAGATGCACAGAAATCCTCTCTAAACTCCATAGAGAAAGATACACAAATATAAATGAACCACATCAGCATTTTTTTATTAGAATTTAACAACTTAGATTCTCCATTCCATGACTTAACCTGAATAAATAGCAAATAAAGTAGTTTAGTATGCAACAGGAAGGGCCTCATGCAAAGAATTTTCATGATTTGGTGAAGTATCTAAATCTGTTCCAAATTTAGGCAAAAATTTATCTACTTAAGTCATGGATATTGTACACCAGAGAGAGTATTACAAATTGCAGATCCGACAAAAATGTCAAGCATGATATTTATTTGTGAGTTACATTTATCTTGGGATATGCCATATTATAATCTCACATATTAGCTTGTTTGTAATCGCTGAGTAAGCAAATTAATTGAGTACCTTGATGCAACTTCCATGAGGACCGAAGCAACACATACTATTGGTCACAACTAAATTATGAATGTGGTCCTTCATATCATGTGTGGTTTTTATTTCTTCTTTTATGTTGAAGTCATTTTAAACCACTCATACAAATAAGCATATAAACCCATAAGCATGAAAAATAATAAAATAATATGCAGGAGACATGTAGGTATACCAAATAATATGCAGAAAGCATATGAGCATATAAATAACACACATGCAGGGAGCATATAAGGATACTTTAGCCGTTATAAAACATTTATATAAGCATTTCATGATTAACATGCTGCAAATACAATAAGCATACATTTTAATTCAGACAACGATTTCAGTCATGCATCACTCTATGGTTGCTTTTTAATTCATTGAATGACCATCATGTAAGGTTAGCATATAAAATGCCATATAACATGAAGGCAGCATACATTCATCTACAAATACATACATAAAATATACTTCCTGCATATAATCATATAAGCATGAAATTATTAATTAATTTCAGCAAATCCTCCATGAATATAATCATACCATTCATTATAAAACAATCACAAATTTAGTTGAATATCAACTAATCTATCGCATTTGGATATTCCATTAAACATACTAACAAACACCACATTTTCATTGTGACTAAAAATATAAGTTAACCGAAAAATAACCATCCATGGCAGAAATTGTTGATCGTCATTGTTCACCTTGTTCGACTTCTGACCATGGACGACGACATCGCCGGATAAGTTTCCCTGTTAGTTTGATAAATTCTCTGCAACCTCAGACGGAACACAAACTAGCGGTTCAACCATATCGTACTCCATTAATGAATTTTGGCTCGGTGGTGTGCATGAAGGAAGACCCTCGCTTGAAACACGTTCGTCTTGCGATGTCGACATTCCAAAGAAGGCAAACCGGCTGCGTAATGTGCGGACGAGAGGGCCGTGCTGGGCGGTAGACTGTGCGATCCGAGAGGGCGGTGGAAATAGAACAGCGGGACGCAGTGCTTGCCGGTGACCTGTGCTGTGCGGCTGAAACAGATGCAGACGGCAGTTCGTTGTTAATGGAGGTCACGCCGTCTTGAAAGAGGGATTTGTAGATTTGATTCTATAACTGAGGGTAATCCTAATTTAATTCAAATTTCAAATTAGAAAGAATTCAAAATTAAATAATAACCCATAATTTAATTTTAATTACAATTAAACTCTCATTGCATGCATTGTACAATAAAACTATTGTCTCCTCATACTTTCTCATTTACTAATTATATGTTATAGTATATATAGAGAGAGATATTTGTTATTGCTATGTGTATATTGCTTGTGACTACGCTTCCAATTTATACTTATATAAGATTAACTTTTTTAAAATTTGGAAAGAATGGCACCGACTATCATTAAAAATTTGTACTGTCCAAATATCTTTAATTGGATAAAAGATTAGTGGTCATCTATATAGTAACACTCTTTAGGTTATCCCAATTATAGTAAGATTGTGTATATTTGTAGAGGGCTTAGAAGCTATGCTGAATAAGATTGTGCATATTGATGATGATAAACGGATTATACAGCATTAATGAGATGTATATATATTTTTTATATTGAAAGGGGCCACAGGCCCAAGGTCAAACCAAAAAACTAAACCACAACTATTTTTTGGAACTTTACTCTCCTTACATCCGCGAAAAGATGTAACACCAGCTGCGGCGGAGGATGCCCAAAATCAGTGACCCCCTCTTTCATTGTGTGTCCGAACTTCGCCATCGCATCAGCACAAATATTTGATTCCCTGTAAACATGGTTATGCATTATTTTTACATACAATAGTTACTCAAACTATTAATCTTTTGTCAAGTGAGATTGGTTTGGACAGCATGAGTATAGTACACCATGATACTTTGTTGGTATATCATTTGATTCATTTTGCAATTTTTTAGGTTATAATTTTTTTTTATTCACGAAATTAAAAAGTATAAAAAAATTTTAGTCAAACAAGAATAAATGAGTTAATAAGAACATATAAGTTAAGGAAAGAAGGTGATGTACCTATTTAACTTGTGACTTACTCTTCTTTCTCTTTCTTTGACTCTTCTTTTTTTTATTTTTTTAATGACTTATTTTTCTGAATTTTTAGTTTTTTTGTTTTAAGTTAAAATTTTACACAAGGTATTTGGAATTTGAGCTAGATTTTTTTTTTTTTTTTATCTTTGTTGATGTCTCGATCTTTTCTTAATTTTATAGTGGCCTTCATAAAATGATATATGGCCGACAAATATTCAAATTTGTTTCCGTATAGTTTTTAAATTTCATAATTTTTGGTACCAATTTAATTATAATTTATATAGGCTTTATTGAACAAAGAAAAATACACTTTTGCTCCTTTTAAGTCTTTTATAGTCTTTTTCTTTCTAAAAAATTTGGCCTTTTTTCTTTTTCTTGCTTTTGGAATTTGTTTTCGTTAAATTGCTATTAGTTATTGATGAATCATTTTTTCAAAGCTATGGTTAAAGGAAGATTGAAAGCCAAGGTTACGTTAGGGACCTATTGTTGACACTTAAAAGGATGAATGCTAAGGATATGGTAGGGTTTTGTGGGGAAGTAGATGTTGCTGTTGTCTAATTATCTTAGAATTCATTTAGTTGATTAAAAAATTTTTTACTTGTTTTTAGTGAATAATCGTACATGGTTTTAAGCGTTGTGCAAATTGTAATGCAGGTGGAAAAGAGTAAAGCTACATAATTGGTAGCAATTCTATTTTCAACTTTTGAGTAAGGTTCTTGATGTGTGGTTCAATTTAAATTGCAATTTGGAGTGTATATTAGAGAATAGGGGTGGCAACGGGGTGGGTAGGGACGGGTTTTTACTCTACCCGACCCCGCTCTGCCGCACAACAACTCGCATAGAACCCGCCGCGCTTCTACCTGCGGGTAGTAAAACGTTGAACTCTAACCGTCCGTGTGATTATTCGTCCACGCCGCCTTCCTCCTCGTCGCTCAGTCCGCAGCCTCGTTTCGTCCTACTCCTCGTTGCGTTAGTCCTCATCAGCGTCGCTGATCCTTCTGCGTTGGACCTCAGGTATTTTGGATGTATTTAAGAGAAAGCGATTCAAAGTTAACCGTATGTATTTGTTTAGTTATTCAATCATATTGATTTTGCATGCCATCTACAATTTAAAGAATGGTTTAGGTAGAAGAACAATTTAAAGAATCACAATCCTCAAATTGTCAACACTATTAGGTTTAAATTTTTTATTTATGATTTTGAAGGTGTTTTAGAAATATATTTGTTCCGGGGCTTACCTAGAACCGGATGGTGGTTGGGCTTGTTTGTGAGGCCCAAGTGCAAGAGGAGTGTGGTCTCCGACTTGGTTTACGTCTGGGAGCCGCCTCCGAGTTGTGTGTTCCAAGAGATGGGGGGTGGTACCTGCAAAGACACTCCGATGCCTAAGTCAGCATAGGGTTAAGCAGGTTTAGAATGTATTGGAACTTAGAGATACCTGAAGGGTGTCAGTGTATTTATAGTGGTGATCCAATAACCACCGTTGGAGTAGTGCCACTTTTCTAGGGTGCTAACCGTCCCTTTATCTTAGGGAAGTTAAGATATGACTTGTGGAAGTGGTTAGAGAGATTCTAGGGACAGTTACTCATTCAAATGAGTGCTTATCTGCCAGCTAACCCTCATTCCCGACTTCTTTAGAGCAAGTCGAGACGAGTACCGACTTCGTAGTGGCTGATCTGGTGAAAGGTGAGGTCAACCCTTTGGGTTGGGCCTTTTTACTTGGACCCTGGGCCTTAATCGTTGGGCCAGGATATGAACAATATTGTATATCACTTCATAATTTTATATGTGTTACAATTATTTTTTAATGTTTAAATTTAAATTTAGATTTATGATTTTGGATGTGTTTCAAAAATATTTTCTGTATAAGTTAATAATTTTAGATATGTTACAATTGAAAAGAAAAATACGGCCACTATAGGAAAGAAGCGAAGAACGAAATAGAAGAATAGAAGAAAGAAGAAAATCGTGTTACAAGGAGGGAAGAAACTAAAGAAGGAAACAATAACTAATTATGAAGTGGGTAGGAAGTTAGAGAAATTTTTGTTTTTAAAATTTAAATTAATCTTAATTATAAATGTGTATCTAGAAAATAGAAATATATTTTAATTAAAAAATAATTAAATAATATTAAAGACGAACTAAAAGTTAAATTTTATTGTACAAATAGCATTTTTCTTATCTCTCTATCAAACCATACAAAAAGTGATATATGTATTATTTTTTCTTTATTTCATGTATATATGTACCTACACAAAGAGAATGTGCAGGAACTGAAAGACATAAAAAAAATGATTAAGAGCGAGAATGCGAGGTAAAAAAATGATACTATAGAATTATTATTGGAGAAAATATTGACATAAATAATTTAGAGCAAAAACATAGAAGATCGAAATATAAATGAATCACAGATACGTATTATAAAGTCATGTTATCATCATTATATAAAGTCTAAAGTCTAGAGTCATCCTTCAAAGGAAGTTTACATTTTCTTAGAGCGTGAAGTTACCTAAAGATGAAGACAGGTAGTAATTTTTAATTGATGTTTAGTTTTCTTACAGTAGTAATAATATAATAGATCACAAGGACCAATGTTATTATATTTCCAATACATACACTATATATGAATTTTGGGACTTGGAGTTTCCCAAGAGAGCAAGCGTAGAGAACATTACACAAAATTCTCTATATTCTTATTTGGAAGAAACTAGAAATGATGAGCAATTACTTTCTGAAATGGGATTATGCATTATTAGTGGTGCTTATTATGTTGTATGATGCAGGATTAATCCATGGGGAAGTTACATGCTTAGAGAATGAGAGGCAAGCACTCCTCAGCTTCAAACAAAGCATAGCTGATCCCTGGGACATGCTGTCAACATGGAGGGACGATGATTGTTGCAAATGGCAGGGAATTACATGCAGCAACCAAACTGGTCATGTACTCCGCCTTCATCTCCGTGGATCATATTCACATTTTTTATCTGGTCAACCCAATATCTCCACCTTGATTGACTTGCAAAATCTTCAACATTTAGACCTCAGTTCCAATAGTTTTCTTGATAGTAATATCTCACAACACATTGGCTTGTTGACCAAGCTACGACATCTCAATCTGTCATATTCCGAGTTTGGTGGGAGTATTCCTTATCAACTAGGCAAGCTTACACATTTACAGTATTTGGATCTCAGCTACAATGATCTTGATGGAGTTATCCCATATCAACTCAAACACTTGAGACAACTACAATATCTCTGTCTTCAAGGGTATCTTGAACTTTCAGGAGCAATCCCTTTTCAAAGTGGTGATCTTCCATTGCTGCACACTCTCAAGCTCCATGGCGACTTTGTTCTCGAAAGTAAAGGTGTAGAATGGGTGTCTAATCTCTCCTTTTTAAATACTCTTGACTTCACGTCAATGAGTGTTGGCAACTCTCATCAGTGGCTTCAAATGATTCGTAAGCATATTCCAAACTTAACAGAGCTGAGGTTGTCGGATTGTAGTCTTTCTGATAATGATGTTCAATTTTTATTTGATATTCATTCTAATTATTCTTCCACTACTTCCCTTACCATCCTTGATTTCTCAAATAATTTATTGACATCATCCACATTTCAATTGTTGTCCAACTTCAGCGATAACCTTCGGGAGCTTTATCTTTCACATAATAGTATTGTTTTGTCACATTCTCATTACCCAAACTTTCTTTCTCTAGTGAGCCTTGACCTTTCTTATAATAATCTCACTTCATTAGTGTTTCAAGGAAATTTCAACTTCGGCTCCCACCTTGAAATGCTTTATTTGTCAAATTGCAGTCTTACGGATACAAGTTTTCTGGTGTCATCTACTTCCATTGTGAATTCTTCATCTTCTCTTGTTAGCGTTGATCTCTACTCTAACCTGTTGACATCATCAAACATATTTCACTGGATCTTCAACTTCACAGCCAATCTTCACACCCTTTCTCTTGGTTACAACTTGTTAGAAGGTCCTGTTCCACTAGGTTTTGACAAAGCAATGAAATCTCTTGAATATCTCGATCTCTCTCATAACAATCTGCAAGGAGAGATTCCCCATTTCTTTGGAAATATTTGCACACTACAGTCACTAGACTTGTCATATAACAACTTGAGTGGGGACTTTTCAAGATTCATTCAAAATTCATCATGGTGCAACAGACACATATTTCAGGAGCTATCTTTGTCTTACAATCAAATCACTGGCGTGATACCTAAAAGCATCAGAGTGTTATCTGAGTTGGAATATATGTTCCTAGAAGGGAATTTTTTGAAGGGTGAAATTACTGAATCACATCTCACAAACTTTTCCAAATTAAAATACTTGATCTTGTCTCACAACTCATTATCTCTAAAGTTTGTCCCCAGATGGATTCCTCCTTTTCAGTTAATATATTTGAGGCTAGCATCTTGCAAGTTGGGTCCTAACTTTCCAAGTTGGCTACAAACTCAAAATCACTTAAGTTATCTGGATATTTCTGATGCGGGGATTCATGGCTATATACCAGAGTGGTTTTGGTATAAGATTCAATTTCTTGAGTTTTATTTGAATATGTCTCACAATAATTTTACAGGTGCTATTCCAAATTTACCACTAAGGTCCCAACACGGAATATCTACAGATTTGAGTTCAAATCAATTTGAGGGTGTAATTCCATCCTTTTTGCTACATTCTTCATCGTTGATTCTCTCTGAAAACAAATTTTCAAATGTATCATCACTGTTGTGTCAAGAGAACAACATTGGTAGGAATTTGGGCACTCTAGATTTATCAAACAATCAATTGAAGGGTTCATTGCCTAATTGTTGGAAATCTGTAAGCTCCTTATTGTTTCTTGATCTAAGTAATAATAATTTGACAGGGAAGATTCCACCATCCATGGGCTCCCTTGTCAAATTGGAAGCTTTGGTCTTACGAAGCAATGGATTCATCGGCAAACTACCTTCTAGTTTGAAGAACTGCACCAGTTTATTTTTGTTGGATGTCAGTGAAAATTTGCTGTCAGGTCCAATACCCTCTTGAATCGGTGAGAGTCTACACAAATTGATAGTTTTGAGCATGTCAGGAAATAGTTTCTCTGGAAATCTTTCTAAGCATCTCTGTTACCTGAAGAAACTTCAACTGTTGGATCTTTCAAGAAATAACTTATCAAATGAAATTCCAACATGCTTAAAGAATTTCACTGCAATGTCCAAAAAGAGCATCAACTCAACTGAAACCGCAAGTCTTATATATTGGTACAACGATACTTATATTGAGACTTATGGTTTTACTATTTCTAGATATACATTTAACATAACAGTAATGTGGAAAGGTGTTAAATGTGGATTTAAGAGTCCAGAGTTGCGTCTTAATAGCATTGACCTCTCGAGCAATGATTTTATTGGTGAAATCCCAAATGAAATTGTGTTCTTGGTTGGATTATTTTCTTTGAATCTTTCAAGAAACAATTTGAGTGGAGAAATTCCTTCTGAAATAGGGAACATAACTTCACTAGAATCCCTAGACTTATCAAAAAACCATATATCTGGCACAATCCCTTCAAGTCTTTCCCAGATTGATAATCTAGGCGTGTTAGAGTTGTCAAATAACTCTCTTTATGGAAGAATCCCACCTGGAAGACACATGGATACCTTTGATGGATCTTGCTTTGAAGGAAATCCTAATCTTTGTGGCACACAACTTAACAAAACTTGTCCTGGAGACATGCCAGAAGTAAAGCCTGAAGAACCAACAAGACATGATGATGCAGATGATAATTCAGACTTTTATGAAGCATTACACATGAGCTTAGGCTTTGGATTTTTCACTGGCTTCTGGGGCCTTTTAGGACCATTGTTGTTTTGGAGGTCTTGGAGAATTGCTTATCTTAGATTCTTGAACAAAGTGGCAGACTATATATATGTTACAGTGGCAGTATATGTAGCAAAATTTTACAAGTGACTCAAAGACTGCAAGGTAATTTCTATCTTTAAACTAATCAATCAAAAAATGTTTCATCACATATAACAGGGAAATAATAGCTTTTACTCTGTAATTTTTTGTTTTCTTTTGTTCCATGTTAATGTCTAAAAAATAAATTATATTCTTATGCAGAGATGCTCAACACTGAGACTGAGATGAGGGACACATCATTGGTTGCTATAACTATAGGTGTTTGCACTGAGATATTTGGTTTGTAATTGAAGTTTATGGGTTGTAGATTACTTTCTTTAAATACTTACTATTATGGTGTTCTATAATTTCATTATGTAATGGATTTTCAAGTATATCTATTTTGGATTATGGTGTAAAATATCTAAACTATGAGTAATTTTTGTTTGAATTTAGCTTTCATCAGAACAAGGTGATGTATGTACCATCAATTATTCGTTGTAAGTAGGAAATTATGATTAGATAATTATTGCTATTAAATTTTTGTAAAAAATCTACAACATTCTTAAGCGTTGTAATTATTATTTCATAACAAAATATAAAGAACTAACTTTTAATTAAGCTCGGTGGTGACTTTGATCTTGAAACTAAAGGTGTAGAATGGGTGTCTAATCTCTCCTTTTTAAATACTCTTGACCTCACGTCAATGAGTCTTGGCAACTCTCACCACTGGCTTCAAATGATTGGTAAGCATATTCCAAACTTAACAGAGCTGAGGTTGTCGGATTGTAGTCTTTCTGATAATGATGTTCAACTTTTATTTCATATTCATTCTAATTATTCTTCCACTACTCCTCTTACCATCCTTGATTTATCTTATTTGTCAAATTGCAGTCTTACAGATACAAGTTTTCTGGTGTCATCTACTTCCATTGTGAATTCTTCATCTTCTCTTGTTAGCCTTGATCTCTACTCTAACCTGTTGACATCATCAAACATATTTCACTGGATCTTCAACTTCACAGCCAATCTTCACACCCTTTATCTTGGTTACAACTTGTTAGAAGGTCCTATTCCACTAGGTTTTGACAAAGCAATGAAATCTCTTGAATATCTCTCTCTCTCTCTGATAACAATCTGCAAGGAGAGATTCCCCATTTCTTTGGAAACATTTGCACACTACAATCACTATACTTGTCATATAACAACTTGAGTGGAGACTTTTCAAGATTCGTTCAAAATTCATCATGGTGCAACAGACACATATTTCAGGAGCTATCTTTGTCTTACAATCAAATCACTGGCGTGATACCTAAAAGCATCAGAGTGTTATCTGAGTTGGAATATCTGTCCCTAGAAGGGAACTCTTTGAAGGGTGAAATTATTGAATCACATCTCACAAGCTTTTCCAAATTAAAACACTTGGTGTTGTCTTACAACTCAATATCTCTAAAGTTTGTCCCCAGATGGATTCCTCCTTTTCAGTTAATATATTTGAGGCTAGCATCTTGCAAGTTGGGTCCTAACTTTCCAAGTTGGCTACACACTCAAAATCACTTAGGTTATCTGGATATTTCTGATGCGGGGATTCATGGGACTGTACCAGAGTGGGTTTGGTATAAGTTCCAAGTTGTAGGATACCATTTGAATATGTCCCACAACAATTTTATAGGTGCTATTCCAAGTTTACCGCCAAGGTTATCCGTCCCCGGAGCATATATAGATTTGAGTTCAAATCAATTTGAGGGTACAATTCCATCGTTTTTGCAGCATGCATGGTGGTTGATTCTCTCTGAAAATAAATTTTCAGATGTGTCATCACTGTTGTGTGACAACAGCACTACTGCTACAAGCTCGCTCGTCAGTCTAGATTTAACAAACAATCAAATAAATGGACAACTTCCAGATTGTTGGGGATCTGTAAACACATTATTGTTTCTTGATCTAAGCAATAATAATTTGTCAGGGAAGATCCCACCATCCATGGGCTCCCTTAACAAATTGGAAGCTTTGGTCTTAAGAAACAATAGCTTGATGGGAGAACTACCTTCAAGTCTTAAGAATTGCACCAATTTATTTGTGTTGGACGTGGCAAAAAATTTGTTGTCTGGGCCAATTCCCTTTTGGATTGGTGACAACCTTCAACAATTGATTCTCTTGAGCATGTCAGAAAATCACTTCTCTGGAAATCTTTCTATGCATCTCTGTCACTTAGAGCACATACAAGTGCTGGATCTTTCCAGAAACAAACTATCAGATGGAATTCCAACCTGCATCAAGAATTTCACTGCAATATCCAAAAGGAGGATTAACATAACTCAAGTTTGGATTTACGGATATGGTAGTCTTGGTCACTACATTGTTAACATAACTTTAATGTGGAAAGGTGTGGAAAACTGGTTCAAGGATCCAGAGTTTAGTCTTAAGGCCGTTGATCTCTCTGGTAATTATTTAACCGGTGAAATTCCAAAAGAGATTGGATATTTGGTCGGATTAAATGAACTGAATTTATCAAGAAACAATCTAAAAGGAGAGATTCCTTCAGAAATTGGAAATCTAACTTCTCTAGATTTTCTTGATCTATCAAGAAATGATTTGTGTGGTAGAATTCCTTCAAGTCTATCCCAAATTGATGGGATTGGTGTGTTAGACTTGTCATACAACAATCTTTCTGGAAGAATCCCATCAGGGGGACACATGGATACTTTTGAAGCCTCTTTCTTTGAAGGAAATCCTAATCTTTGTGGTGAGCAACTCAACAAAACTTGTCCGGAAGACATGACACCAACAAAGCCACAAGAATCAACAACAAATGATGAGGCAGATGATAATTCAGATTTTTATGAAGCATTATACATGAGCTTGGGTTTTGGATTTTTCATTGGATTTTGGGGCCTTTTAGGGCCGTTATTGTTTTGGAGGTGTTGGAGAATTGCTTATCTCAGATTCTTGAACAAAGTAGCAGACTACATATATGTAATGGTGGCATTGAATATGCGTAGGTTCCACAATTGACTTGAAGATTGGCAGGTACATTCTCAGAATAGTTTGTCTCTCAAATTCTTAGTTTCTTTTCTTTACTTAATTACTTCTTCCTCATATATGCCAATATTTTTAATGATTTTATGCACTTTTAAGTGGTGTATTTAAAGATTTTTTTTGGATTCCTGATAACATCTCCAGACTAAATAATTTAGAAATAATTATTTATATGGAATATAAATTTAGTCATTCTAATATGTCTATATTTATAGCAGTCACTGTGACTATAGAATTTAAAAAAAAATGTTATTAAAAATATTATCAAAATATAAAAAAAATGTATCCTTAATTTTAACAATACTTGCATAGCCATTATAGCTACTACAAACATAGACATACTAGAATTCACCTTATAAATTATGTCGCTATGGTATTTTCATTGCGGATGCAGATGCGCTCCTCACTTCTAATCTGGGATGGACTCACTGTGGAGTTGCTGCTAGTACCAATATACATGCAGTGTGTAGGAGTTTGTTGGATTATATATTCAATAAGATTTTTAGTTTGTAAAATCTATCACTTTTTGTCGTCAGACTTAGTTTATGGTATTTTATATTTCTAGTTATCAGAATAATGTAATGTAGTGATGTATGTACCTCTTCATCGTTGTAAGTTGTTTTTGGAATAATCTATATATTACTCTTCAAATATCTTTACATGATAGATGAGGTTGTAATAACTCAATTTGAATTTATTTGCGTGCTGTATGTACTTCACTTCAAATTCGGCTGCTTCTTTACTATTTTAAGTTCTTAGCTTTCTGTTTGCCTTCACTGCTTATCATTCGTTTACTTCAATAATAGCTTCATGATCGATGGGGACCCCTTAGTGTAGTGTCACTAGTGTGTGTTATAAGATTATACATAAATAAAATAATAAATTAAAATATTTATTAAGATACGTTAAAAGCCACAAAATATATTTCTAACTTATTAGTTCTTCCAAAAACATGAATATAATGCGTTCTATTCATCCTACTATACACATTCAAATTGTGAAACCTCTTTATTGACGCGCTAACAAACCATGAAAGAGATAATAGCTATGTAAGGATAGTGATGATGAACTACAGGACGATCCTTGATGATAGATACCTTATTGGCCAAGTCGAGGAATGTTAGAGGATCATCAAGAATTTATTGTTTGTCATTAGTTAATTATCAAGAATTTAATAAGGTATCTATCATTAATAAGATACCTTATTAATGTGGTGATTTGATGCTGAGATTAATTTGTTTGAACAGAATTTGTGCATCACCGCGGTTTATCAACCAGTTAGGGAGTTATTACAGCAGGAGAGAAAGAAGGATATGGTAACATCTTTTATCTCATGCAAAAAAAATTAGAGGAATGCTAGGGGACCAGCAATTTTGGTGTTTTGTAACCATCAATTGGTCATCAATAGTGTTTTTAATGGTATGAGATTATATCTAATGGTGGGAGATCACTCACTTTTGTTTTGATGGTTAAGTGCTGGCCAGAAAACACAAAAGTTGCTGGCCCCCTAGACTTTTCCAAAAAATTATGACTTATGAGCTGAAGAGGTAACTAATATCAATGCATATATATTGTATCAAGAAAAGAAGAAAAAAGAGACAGCAGGCCAAAGCTCTGAAGATGCTTCAGAGAATAAAGAAGATCATCAAATTACTCTGAGGTCTTTAACCATGGAAGACATGAGACAGGCAAAGAGTCGGGTAAATGGCGAACCAACGAAACCATTGTAACATGCTACTTAACGTTTTGGAATATGTCTTCATTCATGGACATAAGTTTATGAATAATATCCGTTTCGATGCAGGTGGCTGCTAGTTTTGCATCCGAAGGAATGGTATGAATGAGCTGAAATAATGGAATGAATTATATGGAGGAGGTTCAAGGAAGAAGCAGCAACTCACTTACTTCCTTTAAAGTGTGTGCAAAAGCTGGTTTATTTTGTGGACTCTGTAAACATTGATCTTAAGGGATATATAGGAGCCTTTCAAAGAATTCAAAGTGTGCCCAAGTTTCCCACAGTTCATAGATCATAAGCTAAAGATCACATTAGCTTTAAGGGCAGATTATATATCCTCCAATTCCAAAGGATATGTAGAAATCATGATGCATCAAGGTTTTAGGGGAGGAGTTCTAAATTTATAGTTTGGATTGTTTACAAAACAAATCTAGTACTAGTTAGGGGGATTCTACTGTCATGAGTGGTTTGGAAAATGCAATGGATTTTTGGGAAGTAGGATTAATCTACATCAAACCCTCTTTTAGGTATGCATTGCTTTGTATGATATCATATATGGACAGAATTTTCAGACAATAGAATTTATACTGCATTGCTTAGAGATGTTGAATGAATGGTTTATGTCAATTTTTCTTGGATTCATAAAATTTCTAATCTTTCTTTGTAATGAAACCAGATTAAGACCAGTAATTAAGACCAGTAATACGCAGATAACTAAATTATTATATTATATAGTATAAATTTAAAATGCTATATATATATTATTTAGGGATATATTAGATCATATGTAAATTAATATTAAACTTAGAAGTTAACTTGTAAAAAATATTGAAGAAGACATTTATTTAATTTTGTAATTTATATATGATTTAATAATATTATTATTCAACAAAAAAGAAAAAATATATCATTGTAATATCTATAACAATATATAACGACAAAATATATTTTGATGTCTAAAAAATTCTTTTTCAATTTTGTCCTTCATAATAATCTTTCCCATTACATGGCAAAACACAAGGATTCAATTTCCACTAGTAAAGCAAGATGAAAGTACATGAAAAATTTAAATAAGAAATACGTATTAGGATTGAGATTAAAAGAAACCTAATTCATATAGAAGTGCATCTATTTTTTTTTTTCTTCACTTTAAAGGATTTTTTTTTATAT
>NC_029789.2:148143396-148150845 GCF_000816755.2 Arachis ipaensis | reverse complement strand
GATGAATAAAATCTCTAATTATAAATATTCTTTTGACAAGAAAGAAAATATGCCCTACCCAAAAACTAACATGACACAGAATATTTAGAATTAACGTATAGTGTTGATTCTTTCATCACCAATGTGGTTTAAAAAAATACTAATATCTACAAGTAATTGTTAATGTAAATATCTAGTAAATAAATGACTAGATTGAGTAATTAAAATATTTTTTTACATATCTTCAGTCCAACATACTAAAGATTAATCTGTAGATCTGAGTTCTATTTAAATGGTCTGTTGCTGGCCAATGAGTTGTTATATATAGAAGGTAATATTTAAATTTCTAACACAATTAACATTGTTTAAGCGAACGAATAAACTAAGCAGTTAAATAACTCAAGGTAATTTGAGTAATTAATATTCTTTTTGTTAGGAGTAATTAACATAATAATATCTATTAAATTATAATTTTATAGCGTATTTGTATTTGTTAATTGTAATTAAGTCAATCAAAATGACTCAATCTTTTATGCTGTAGCCCAATGGCCATATCAGATGGGTCAGGACTAGGGGTGCACATGGGCCGAGTTTGATGTGACCCAGACCCGGCCCGAAATATACAACGGGTCTATTTATTAGACCCGAACCCGACCCTAGACCCGATGAAACCAATACACTTTCGGGCCACAATTATACCAGGTAAAAATCGGGTGAAAACCAGGCCGTTAACATTACATTACGTTGATACCTTATTGTAAGCTAGCATGTAAAAATATTCAAATTTCCAAGACTCCAACCAGTAGTTACCATGGTAAAATTCAGTTAGAAAAATATAACAAGAACCAACCCTTCTTCAAAATTAAAGCATAACCACAATCAATACTAATATTGTCTAATAATACCAAATATTTAAATCAATACAAATAACACAGTCTTATGTATTAGTCTAAAGTCTTATGCATTCTAAACATAAAACATTAACTTATAATCTTATAATGACTAATAACACAAAATATTAAGGTTTACAATACTTAAATTCCACATAAGAATAGTCATGATCCATCATTAATAACACAAAATATTAATTGTGTATGATGACCGGGCCGACTTCGGGTGACCCGAGCTATAGCCCGGACCCGACCCGAAATAATGACCGGATCTATTTTTTAGACCCGTACCCGACCCTAAACCCGATGAAATCACACCAAATTAGTCCTTAAAGTATTCGGGACCGGGCCGGGTTATATTTCTATAATCTGTTCTTATAATTTTTTAAGGATTCCAAATTTGTGCAATATATTATAGGTATGTTAGGGTTATAAGATATTTTTTTATCTATTATGATTTTTTATCATTTGAAATCTGTTCTCATGATTTTTTTTATCTGCCTTTGATTTTTTTTTTCTTTTTTATTTCTCTTGATTGTATTTATATTATAATACGACTAAATATTCTTTAAAAGTGATCTTTTATTTAGTCTTTTATTACAATAATTTAAACAAATTGTAAACAAACACATTTAAATAGATTTAGTGTCTTTTTAAAATTAAATATACATCCAAAATACAAACTAAATAAAACTCTCTTTCAGTTTTATTATTTTTAATTATTAATAAATTATCATTTAAATACACATAAAAAAAACAAAATTAAAGATTTTAATTTTAAAATCCAAAAAGTAAACCTTAAGGGTTTTAATTAACCCACACAGCAGAAAACCCCTAAAAAAGATCATCAAGCTCCCAATCCAGCCGTCATCCTCAGAGAGCTACACGCCGTTCGTGTGATTCTTGGTCCGCGCCGCCTTCCTCCTCCTCGTCGCCCCTCCTCAGCACCGCCGCATCATCCCCAACGCCGTCCGTAGTCCGCCTCGCTCGTCCTTGGCATCTCCTTCCTCCTCGCCGCTCAGTCCGCAGTCTCACTTCGTCCTATTCCTAGTCGCGTTCGTCCTCATCAACGTCGCCAATTCTTCTGCGCCGCCGACAGTGGACCTCAGGTATTTTGGATGTGTTTAAGAGAAAGCGATTCATAGTTAAACATATGTATCTGTTTAATTATTCAATCACATTGATTTTGCATGTTATGTACATCATCCTAATTTGCATTGGAGAATGATTTAGGTAGAAGAATAACTTAAAGAATCACAATCCTCAAATTGTCAACACTTGTGATATCGGTAATTATGGCCATTGCAGGGTTTAAATTTTCTAATTTTGGATGTTTCGGAAATATTTTGTATATCACTTCATAATTTTAGATGTGTTACAATTATTTTTTAATGTTTAAATTTAAATTTTATATTTATAATTTTTTTGTGTTTCAAAAATATTTTCTATAAAATTTTATAATTTTAGATGTATTACAATTGAAAAGAAATTATAGCCACTGCAAGGATTGTAATAAACTCTAAAATTGTTTCATATATCACAGTCGAGGAATTAATTTTAAATATCCAATTGATTTTTGTATCTTCACGGCAGAGAAGTAGCACGAGAGAGGGAGAGGGAGAGAACTTAGAGAGAGAATGAAGAAATGATAAAATAACTACTTTATGAAATGGGCAAGAAGTTAGAAAAATTCTAATATTTAAAATTTAAATTAATTTCAATTACTAACATGTTTTAAATTAAAAAAGAGGGGGAGTTAAAATGTATATATTATTGTGTTGTTTTAGTTCATAGAAAATAGAAAAAGGGGGCTTATATATATATTGTCAGTACAAAACATATCTAAACACTGTTTTCATGGAAATTATGCTATCTTGAAAACATATTTTTTACTAATTTAGCTTATATTTGTTCAATATAAAAGCACTGAGTTTTTATCTATATGATTGAATTTTCTCTGATGCTTTGAACTGAATTTATTTATTGAAGTTTTTCGGATTATATTTTGTACTGAATTTGTAACCATGATGCCAGAAATTTTAAATTTAATCTTTAGACAAACAAATCGAAAACATCAATACTTTTAATTACTTCATTAACGATGGGCCCAAAAAAAGTGTGGAAATACACACTTTTGATGCTGTCATCAGCTTTTCAAATCTTAAAATAAAGTATAAGGCAGTCAAAGTCTCCAACAACAACGAGAATCTAATGGGACACATGCAGCAACGTTTTGAGTTGGTTTGGAAAAATGTATTCTCCCTCTTATTCAGTCTAGATGAAAATTTTAGATATTTTTTCTTCCAAAGAATTATATGACAACAACATTCACATTTGATATGACTATATGACACAAGGAATTACGATGGACTAAAAAAACTTCTCGCGATTTTGTAGTAGGATTCTTGAATCTTCACCAATCAAACCAGATTCATAGTAATATAACTGGTTTCGATCTAATAACATTATATTACCATGAATCTGACCTGATTGATGAAAATTCAACAATCCTACTACAAAATTCGAAAAATATTTTTAAATCCATCTTAATCCTTTGTGTCATATAGTCATGTAAACTTGAATGTTATTCTTATAATTCTTAGAACAAAAATATCTAAAATTTTCGTTTTTAAAACACTGAACGGAAGAGAGAATACATTTCAATGCCAATTCAAAATGTTGCTGCATACATTCTATTATATCGTTGTTGTTAGAGACTCTAACCGCCTTACACTTTGTTTTAAAATTCGAAAAGCTAATGGCAGCTTCAAAAGTGTGTATTTCCACATTCTTTTTGGGCTCACCATTAATAAAATAATTAAGAGTATGGATGCCTCCAAATTATTTGTCCAAAATTAAATTTAAAATGGTAAAGTATATTTTTCGTGCCTAAAGTTTTGACAAAAATTTTAAAAACATACCAATGACGGCTAATTTTTCAAAAAATTTAAGAACAATTTAACAATAATTTCATAAGAATAACCCTAAATACAAGCAAATCAAACATAATTTTCATGCATTAATGTTAGATTAATCTTAAATTTTTTGAAAATTTAACCGTTGAGGATATATTTGATCCAAATCGAAAACTTCTGGGATAAAATTGAAACAAAATAAAATTTAAGAGTATTTTTAAAATTTTTGTCAAATTTCACGGTCAAAAAATATACTTTACCCAATTTAAAATTTCTTCTCCAATCATGGTTACTAAAAACAAAATATAACTAAGCAAACTTCAATAAGTAAATTCAGTTCAATGCATCAGAGAAACTCAATCACACAGATAATAACAAATAAACTCAATCACCTTGAGTTTGGAGAACAAGAGAAGTCTAGACTCTGGAGAAGTATGAATTAGTAGGGGTGTTGTGAATGTGCAGAATAATAATAACAGTGATGGGGCCTGTTGTGAACTAAGCCCAATTTCCTTGGTGAGCTGCCCAATTTCCTTCCACTTCCTCTCCAACTCTGAACTAGGTCCAAAACCTTGACATCCCACTCCCTAGGAAACGGCGCTCAAGACATCTGGGGAAGAAGATTGCGTTGGGGTTTCTTTCCGGTTACAGATTGGGCGGGTATCTAAATCCCCAATTGCAACATGGACGTCAACAACCCAAGCAATTTGAGATAATAATGTGAATCTTGGTTATAGTTTTACCAAAACACATCATAGGCAAGTAAAATTGCTTATAGTCTTATATTTGTAAATATATATCTGCCAAAAAAGATTGCCAGTGACATTCACAGATGTTGATATGCAGTTCTTAGTGGCTGGACACACAGCTAAAGATGGAGGATTTTTCTGCACTCTAAGATAATCAAGTTTTTTTTTTTTTTGCGGCACAAATTTGCAATAAGGAAAAACATAAAATCTTAAATTAAGATATTCCAAATTTGCATGAAAATAATTATAATATAAAAAAATTGAACAACTTTCAATGGTGATAATGATAAACGGGAAAAAAGAACGTAGAGAAGGGGTTACCTGAAATTGAAGATGGCACCAACTGTTGCTATTTCACTGCTTCTCAATATGAGTTCCCTTCAACATGGTAAAATGATTTTAACTTCAGAAATTTCAGAAAATGGGTAATTAAATTCAACAGTTTCATATCTTTAGCAAAGAGAAAAAAACAAAATGTACCTTCAGTTCAAGTTGCTGTTGCTGTTCTTATTGATGTTGTCTTCATGATATGATTATTATCGTGACAAGGAAGCTTTGTTGTTGTTAGGTTTTGTGCAAAATTTAAGGATGGTGTAGAAGAAACGCTGCCATTGAAGCCATTGTTGATTGTTACCTGTTAGAAGAAAAGAGATGAGAAAATTGAAAGGCTGTGTTTACAGCAAAGCATTATATATATTAAAAAAATTTGTGTCAAATTATTGTATTCTGAAGGCATCTATAAACAGATCATATAACCAAATTCTCTGTTTTGGTCGTGACCTATGAGCTATGAGCTGAGAATTGAATTGAGAAACAAACAAAATGTGGGCAAAAAAATATTTAAAGGAAAAATTTGAAATTCAAAAATTTTTTGGAAGAAGATTCCTGCTCAACGAACGCATCTTATCTGAATATAGTACCAAAGAGAGAATTGTTGAACACAACACTTCTCATTCATTGGGAATAATTATAAACACTTCTTCAATTTGAATTATAATTGGAAGGGTATTAAAATAAATCCATAGGATAAATTAAATAACATATAATTATTAGTTGCAGATAATAATTCAGTCACAAATCTAGTCATAACATAAACTAAATCCACTGGTATTTTAATGTCCAAACCACGTGTAATAATATATACCAAAATTAATGTAATCCTACTAAGAATATTTGCATTCAGTAATCACAAACTAAAATTAAAACTAGCCAATTAACTAAAACCTAAACACTAAACAAATATAACAGTAAAAAAGATGCCTATTGGACTTTATAAGCTTTCTTGGATGTCTACAACCCAAGCTGTTTAGCTAAACAAGCTTTTCGAAAAGCCTAGGATAGTGGAAGCCGACTCTCCATATTAAAAAATAACAAGAACAAATAAACAAAAATCAACAAGAACAAAAAATATCATCAGAGCCAAGAACAGATCGTCATAACAAAAAATCAGCCAGTAACAAATCACCAGATTAAAAGAAATAAGAACCAGCAATTAATTTACCTGAGGCTCCATTTATCTAGATGCAGACACAGAGTGCAGGGGAGAAGACGACACCGTGGTGGCAGTGGAGGCTCTTTGTCGACCGCGTTCTCATCTTGCTGCCATCACAACATTCAAAATCAAAACCAAAAAAAGCAAAACACAGGAACGATATTCCATAATTTTCCAAAACTAAACAACAAAGCTGAGAAAACATTCATTTTGCTCCGGAAGCAAGGTAATCTGGGCAAGCACCTCATCCGTGTCGGGCTCCGCCTGAAACAAACAAACATAACATGACATTCCTCACAAGCTTCAAAAAGCACATGAATTCTTTATTTATTTATTTATTTTTCTTTACAAGGACCAAAATAATTAGCCACTACCTTGAGCTGCACGTTAATGACTCGACAAAGGATCTTGGAAGGAAGATCGTACACAGGCATGTGTTGGTCAGCCACCTGATTTGTTGATGCCTCCTCCTAATTTCATATGCCACTAAAAACAAACAAACACCCATCATAAGTTGACAAAACCCCAAAAACACATACTTCAAAGAAATCCCAAAACCCCAAAACAAATTTTCTTTTATTTCTTTAAAAAAAAAATCGAAGCCATCGAGCTCAACTTGAAGAAAACTTAAGTGAAACAGTTGCAAATTTTGACCAAATCTGAGCTCAAGCACCACTAGAAAATTTTGAAACTTTTTTTGGGATTTTTTCAAAACCGAACATAGTAAAGCATAGATGGAAATGAAATTATGAATATAAAGCATGAATTTTTTTTTTGTGTGATTTACCTGTTCTATGTGTCCCTGAGGGAAATAGAAAACTCTTTCTCCTTCTCTTGGAACTGTAACAAGAGGATCTACACACGCATGCCATAGCTCCCTGTAAAGTGCAGCTTCCGCTCCTATCACAACAACAGCAGCAGTTACCAACACTCAGACACACAAATAAAAAAAAATATTCAAAAAAAAAATCAAGGAAGAGCGAGAGGGAAAAAAAGACAGAACAGAAAGAGAAAGTGAGAGGTGAAGTTGTATTTTTTTTTTTTACCTTTGGGTGAGGTGGAGGAAGAAGATGAAGAATAAACATTGTTGTTCAGCTCCGAAGAGGAGTTGTCGAGTTGATGTTGTTATTGTTGTGAGAATTACCATTAACCTTGAAAATCGGCGAAGATGCTTCTGCAATAGCAATGAAAATCGGCCAAGATCTTGCTGGAGGCGGTGACGGATACCGGACTGGAAGCTGCGAAAAAGACCGGGGTGGAGGCGGCGACGAAGAGCAGGCTGGAGGAGGCGACGTTCAGGTTGCGACGAGGGAAGGCAACGACGATTCTGCCTCAGCCCTCAGACGCGGGGAGACGACGATTTTGCGGTGAGATCGTGAGAGTGAGAGACAGTGGCGGTAAGAGGAGAGGAGCGTGGCGGGGAG
>NC_029789.2:148137483-148143180 GCF_000816755.2 Arachis ipaensis | reverse complement strand
GGGTGTCGGACGGCGGCGAGAAGAGAGACAGAGAGGTGCAAATTTCTGGGCTGATTGTGAGGGAGGATTTGAATTTTGGAAGAGGAGTGACGGCAGTGGCATAAGATTAGGGTTTTGTTTTCTCGGAACTCATATATATATATATATTAGTCATTTCCACGGGACGGGACCTTTCTTCCGGCCCGTTTATTTCACGGTTCTCCGTTTTTGAACGAGAATGAGTGAATGACTAACTTCTTCAACTTGTTCATATATGCTTTATTTTACTATCAAGAATTCAAGACCTCAAACATATATGTAATACTCATTTCGTTTTTAACATAGGAAAAGTCTAGGGAGCCAGCAACTTTATTAAATTCTGACCAGCATATAACCAGCAAAAAAAAATGAGCCATTGGATAAAATTTTATATCCATTTCACACCATTAAAATCATCATTGATGACTATTTGATGGCTACAAATCACAAAGTTACTGTCTCCCTAGCATTCCTCTATAACATATATATCGCTTTGCTCCAACCGGGAGTTATACCATTTGAATCACCAACTCATTCATAATGGAAAATAACAATAATACAAAGTTTAAATTGAAAAAGTAAAAATTATTCTGATTAAAAACACAAGATACATTTGATAAAAAAAATATATAGAGGTCATATTTCTAATTAATAGAAAAAATATCAGAAGTATTCTCAAATTAGTATTTGAAATATATTATTATTTCGTTTAGTCCATAATAGATACTAAATTGATGGTTTCGCTGATGTTAAGTTATGATTAATAATCAGAAGAAATACTGATGCAAGGACATATAATTTGCCAACAACATCTGAATTGATAATTAGAGATATTAACGAGAGCAGGATTAATAGGAATATAATAATTGAGACAAAGTCAAGCATGTTATAGAAGATAGAAGTAGTACATCTAATATACCTTACTCTTCAATATTCTTTATTGTTTCATATGATGAGAGTGGTTACAAATTACATATAGCTATTTCTTCTCGACCAAATGTAAAAAAAAAAAACAGAGAAAAGACTAACAATAAGCATGAGAGACTTCTTTGTATATAGACTTCAAAAAAGGACTAACGAGTCTCAAATTCTTTTGCGGTCAAGAAGATTACTGCAACAATTCATAATAAACGCCTGTACTATGGTTGAGTCAGAACGGCTTTTATACTTGCGATTTAAACAACCAAACTTGAGGCTGGCAAATTTAAGCAATTGCATGAGTGTATGGTTCATGGTGAAACTAATGTCATTAACACTAGTTAAAGACTTCTTTGTATATAGACTTCAAAAAAGGACTAACGAGTCTCAAATTCTTTTGCGGTCAAGAAGATTACTGCAACAATTCATAATAAACGCCTGTACTATGGTTGAGTTAGAACGGCTTTTATACTTGCGATTTAAACAACCAAACTTGAGGCTGGCAAATTTAAGCAATTGCATGAGTGTACGGTTCATGGTGAAACTAATGTCATTAACACTAGTTAAAGAATTATTCTCCTAAAGAGCTTTATCAGTGGTCCAAGATACATGTTCAATAATTATAAAGATGCTTTTACAATATGTAAATATGCTGGATATCCAAATTACTTTGTCACTATGATATGTAATCTAAAATGGAATGAGATAAAAAGAGAGATAACACCCCAAGAATTCCATGAAGAAGATAGGCCACACATCTTATGTAGAATATTCAAGTTGAAAGTTAATAAATTAATTAAGACATTGAAAAAAGGAACATTCCTTAGAAAGATTATTGAATGTAAGTATAACTAATCTTCCTACGAATTTTTATTTACTCTGTCTAAATTATCTATAATATACTCATTGTATAGTACACTATCGGTATTAAGAAACGATTATGTATAGAATACTTACATGGTACGTTCATTGGATAATACACTATCTTGAATGTATTACAGTACACTTAAATAGTTTGTATTACCTTAAGTTCACTTATCTAGTTTTATATAATTTTATTTTCAACCATAGTATGAGTAGCTGCACTTTCTGTGAGAGAAAACAGAGAAAAAGGCACAATTGTAAAATACCTGATTGCATAAAATGATGAATCACACTTTACAGGTGAGTTGCAAATACATATATATACAGCACCTACACTACACTTTAGCTGCACTAAATCAACACCCTTCTAACAAACTAATAACCAATTTGCTGAGGTGTCATCTAATATAATTATCAGCACGACTAACTAGTCCTGCACATATCAGCTCCTAACTTACATTACTCTAGCTATTTATTATCAAACTTAGAGGTCAAGTGACAATTTTATTTTAGGTTTTTTTTATTTTAGGTTTAATTACTCTATTGGTTCCTATAGTTTCACCAAATTTTTAATTAAGTCCCTATACTTTTTTTCCTTTTAATTAGGTCCTTACACTACTTTTAATTTTGTAATTACGTCCTTTTAATGTTAAAAATATTAAAATTAATATAATATTTTTATCAAAACACATGCAGTCAAAAATTTAATTAAAATTTTAATTATAAATACCTTCAATTTATGAAAAAATACTCAATTAACTCTAATATTTTTTTATACTAGGAAGGACTTAATTACAAAATTAAAGTAATGTAGGGACCTAATTGAAAGAAAAAAATATAAAAACCTAATTTAAAATGTGGTAAAACTATAAAAACCAATAGTGTAATTAAACCTTTATTTTAACATAATTTTATATTTACTTTATCGTGCTTATTTGCACTACACACTTAATTTTATATAGTTTAAAATCAATTATTTTTTAAATCACGCTATCTAAATATACTTAGTTTTATATGCTTTAGATTTTCGCATAAATCTTTATTTACTTTGTCCAAATAATTCGTAATATCATATCTTAAAATACAGTGATATCCAAATCAGTCACAAATCTAGTCATAACATAAACTAAATTAATGTAACAAAATTAATGTAATCCTACTAAGAATATTTGCATTCAGTAATCACAAACTAAAATTAAAACTGGCCAATTAACCAAAACCTAAACACTAAACAAATATAACAGTAAAAAGATGCTAAAGACAGACATTTAGAAGGATAAAAAAAAATTGTATAATATCATAATATGATTATAATACCAATATATTATACATATACCTTAAACGAGCTAGCCTATTGGACTTTATAGGCTTTTTTTGAGGTCTACGACCCAAGCTGTTTAGCTAAACAAGCTTTTCAAAAAGCCTAAGCGTAGTTCATTTAGTACACGGGCTGAGTCGCGCCTAATGCTAGCCAAGCCATGAGCTCATGTCGAACAGCTCGACTCATTTCCAATCCTAGAGTTAATGCAGGACTTTGCTTCCATATCTACTTCTCCTATGATTGGGAAACAAGAGAACCAGCACCTTCTGTCCTATGTGGCGCCCCCGGTTGGTTGGAAGACTTGTCTGCGCTACGAACATTGTACCTTTCGTATACCTTGTCCCGGTTCTCTGACCACCAAGTCTCTGCTTGATGCTCTCCGAATCTTCTCCGGCTGAAAGTCAATTTAATTCACCGCCACATCGATTACATATAGAATATGATGAATTAAAACAGCACTGATAATAATCAAGGAGATGCAAACACCTAGGATGTGTATTATATTTATTTTAGTGTTTTAAAAGTAACAATATAGTACTCACCTAAAAAATAATTTTTAGAAGTTCCATAAAAAAAAGAAGTTAGGAAAGAGATGTTGAAAATGTGAGTGTAGATGGTTTTCAGAAGGAACACCGGTTTTTTTTTTTTTTATGGTAAAAAGTAAAAACCAACTCCAAATGACATGAACATGAAAGATGAATGTTAGTAATGGAAACTGGGAGAATTAAAAATGTTGGTAAGAGTAGTTTTCTTTGACCAAATACTTCATATAGGACCAAAGATATTAGACTAGTTTAAGATAAATCCAACAAGAGACACCTAAAGATATAGCATTAAAAGCAATTGCCCTAAAGATCATGGTTCAAGTCCATATATTATAGTTTGTAAACCCTAGCTGCAACCAAATATAGAACTATAACTGGGCACATGTAATCAGTTAATGTGGAAATTATTTTTGTTACCTGAAACGAACTCGCTTCAAATCTCTTGTTCCGTCGCGCAGCGCAACAAGTGTTATATAGACACCAGGTTCATACTGTTCAATCCATTCTGCCTCAATCTGATTGCTATTAGTAGACAGTCCTGCATTCCTTGATCTTAAACCACTCTCGTCATCATGGAAATTCCCCGAATCCCTCCCGTCAACAGTATCAGACATGCTGCCGCCACCATTTGACAATCTAGCATCTGGATAGTTGTCTGAACCATTGGACGTCACACTGGCTCGGTTTTGCTGGTCCAGAGTAGATCCATAGGTTCCTGGAAAGTTCCCCACAGTTCTATTGAGCAGAGAGGATTCGAATGCTGTAGAGGCCAAACTAGAGCCACTGATTGATTCGGCCCTCGAGTGGTGCCCACCATTTGAATCTGGAAGGTGGATACCATTTGGCTCAATACTGTTTGGTAGGTAAGCCGGTTTGATGTTCTCGGCATCGTAAGCTCCAGGTGGGAGCTTCTCAGCAAAACCTTTGAGCTGAATCAATGTGAATGTCCATCAGTGGAAGCATAGCACAGCAATATTATTGGTATAATAAGAAAGCAGTAAGAAAAATATAGAGAAATTAACCACAAAAAGACAAGGGTAAAACTAAACTTTGCCATACTAGGTGGCATGTCCTGTATTGATTAGCCAATGTATGCCTCGTCGCAAACCGTGTTTACATTCAAACTATTAAGATTTGAACCTCTAGTTTAACCTGTAGTTTTATTAGTTCTTTCTTTATGTTCAATTGGACTAAAATTCATCTCATCTTTTCTCCTTACTGAGGTTTCGACTTCTCGAAACATGCGCCTAAACCACCTAAGGCATGATTACACATGTTTTCCACAATAAGTACCACACCAACATTTTCTATAATTTTAGATATCAGCGAAACTAATAAAAGAAATAAAGCCAAAATGAATAAATTGATCCAATGCTTTAATAGCATGCAAGAAGATTGCGAATGAGAACCATCATCCTCACGAACTAACTCGACATACATGAAAATGAGGAGAAACTGAAATAAAATCTGAGAATAAAGCATCGAATGAAAGTAAACCCTTTTGAACTCATCCGGCTTCAAGAGAAAGAAAATGAACCAGAAAATAACCTGTGCCGTAAGTGACTTTATAACTTCTTTTGCAGCTTTACATTTAGCAGATTCCTCAGCAGCCATTGCCATAGCATCTTGAGTCTTTTTGTTTGACCGCTGAAGCTCTAATTCTTGCAATTCACATCTCTGTTTCAGGCTTTCAACCTAATGATACCTATATTAGACTTTGCTTGATACCATAATATGTAATAAATACGATATATCCATAAACATGTTATACTAACTTTTCTGGAAATTTCAGCAAAGTGATCTTGTGTTTCACAAGGTTCATTTGTCAGACATAGAATGGCAGGGAAGTAATTAAAAATAGAGGAATATGGTTGAATCTGGTCTAAACTTAAAGTAGGACATTTTGGATGTTGCTTTTCTTTCAGGGTTTCTTCTCCCTTTCCCCCTTTTTTTCCAGATCCTACTGTCCCTAACTAATGGGAAAAGTGGGAAAAGCACTAAGACAGGATTTTTATTTTGGAGTTCCATATA
>NC_029789.2:148132852-148137419 GCF_000816755.2 Arachis ipaensis | reverse complement strand
TCCATACAGACGAGAGAATGGGGTGAAGAAAATGTACCTGAGAACGTAACTTTTGCACTTCCTGATTTAAAAGTTCATTTGTTTTCTTCAAACTATCAGCAATGCTCTTGGAGAAGGAAAGTCCCGATGTTGTTGGAATAGGTGTAGCCGATCGAGGGGGGCTTGGTCTTCTAGAGAAAGGTGACACAGACCTGGAACTTACTCCAGAAGGTGCAACCACCGGTCTAGGAGCTGTACGCTTCAGATCAACAGCAGTTGCCAAGACAACATCTTTCAACTGTAGCAATGAAGGTGCTTGTGAGGTGCGAACAAGCGAGAACGTATCTGCTTTCTTCCCTTGTTTGGCTGCCTTACTATCTAGCTGCTTTATCAAATCCATATTGGAAGGAACCAGTGCTTTTGACAATTTCAGGTCTGATTTTTCCAACCTGTCTTTGTTTTCACCTGACAGACGAGGCAGAGTATTTCTCCGGTTACTGTTGCTAGCTTCTGCAACCTTGTTCAGTTTTGCAAAACAAGAATCACAAACTCGATAAGGCTTGCCGGGATTTGGAGCCAAGGCCGCCCTTAATGCTTTCCGTGAGCTGCATGAATGGCAATGTACAAGTCCACAATTATAACAATTGTGCCTCTTTCTAGTGAACCCAAATGCCTGTCTACAAGCCGAGCATTGAGACTGCTCGGCACCGGATACCCACTTATGAAGGCATATGGCAGCGGAGTAGTTTGAACCACATGCAATATATTTCACATGTCTATCCTTCAATGCTTCAACCAAAGTAGGTATTTTTCGATCTTCGACATCTCCATGACCCAATCTCCCATTTGCACCCTTCCCCCAAGTAAAAACTTCATTTTTTGATGTTAAAACGGCAACATGATATGCACCACATGCAATTTCATCAATCGATTCCACGGAAATCTTGTCTTCGACCAAGCATGGAAGCTTCCCATCAGACTGGGGATTCCCAAGCTGACCATAAACAGTGCTTCCCATCGTAAAAACACGTCCAGATGTTGTCAGACCCACAGTCAAACTGTGCCCGCATGCAATTTTATGAAAATTGTAGTCGATAAGCGCAGAAACACAAGTTGGTTTAAGTCGTGCCTCCTTATCCCCATGTCCGAGGCGATTTTTGTCTCCATCACCCCAAGTAAACAATTTACCAGATGATATACTCGAACTGGATTGTGTCACAATAACCTCTACAACTGCTGCAGTATGCCACACTCCACATGCAACAGCTATGGTCCTCAACCCTGATAAGGAGTCTACTTCTCTAGGATATGAAACATTTTCCCTGTCTCCATGGCCCAACACACCGAATGTTCCATCACCAAACGTAAAGAGTTGCCCAGTAGAAGTTATCAAGGCCGTGTGCCATGGACCACAAGCGACGAAAGCAACTTGAAGTCCCTCTAATGGACCAGCAATCCTCTTTGGTATCCAATGACTAACATCAGTGCCATGACCAAGAAGCCCAGCATTATGAGTACCATCACCCCATGTATATAGTTCCCCGGCCATTGTTACAGCACAAGAATGGAACTCTCCACAGGCAACAAAATCAATGGTTGTAGAAGCTAACGCTTCGACAAGGCGAGGTTGAACCACGTTCTTCCCAACACCATGGCCAAGGCGTCCTCCTGATTCTTCTCCCCATGTAAAAACTTCACCTTGTCTGGTGACTAGAGAAGCATGTCTAACGCCACATGCTATATGATGCACATCTAAAACTACATTGGATTCAAGTGGTCTTGGTAGAAGCACATCTGCTCTCGGGCTGAAATAATTGATACTTTTATCAGCACCAACTTTCACAACGTTTTCACAGATAACCTCACCCCATATGTATACATCCCCTAGAGCTTCATAGTCATCTGGTGCAGATCCATGACTGGATGTGCTAGGAGCACTTGAAACACTAACACGAAAAGTATCTGAACTAGATCCTTTTACTTGCATATTTATTGGGTCTGATGGTGCATGTGATTTCTCAGAATTCAGGGTATTGTCAGGTCGGAATGTCTTTGGTGAAGTGTTCAGAAGACTCACAGGAATGTCAGGAGAACTGATGTCTAGGGAAGTACTCGCTGAACTTTCACTTGCACTATTTGATGTCAGATCTCTACTATCCTGAAAGTAATTGATTGAAAAGAATTATCAGCAACTTACTATGTATTTCATCAGGGGAAGCTACATGCAGCATAATGGTATCAGAGGAAGTATAGTAATCAATTCGTATTGTTACCAACATCACATCTTCATAACATAAAAAGCTTAAATTAGGATATTCTCCACAATTTATTACTCCGAAACCATTTTAGAGAATAGGCTGAGTATAAAGTGCCAGTATGTTTCTGAAAGAACTGCACTATAAATCCTTTCAGGCAAAGAGCTACAAATACAGAAAATAAAGAGTAAAGACTGTCTTTCCTTAGAGAAAATAACAATCATCTTATAATGAAGTAGATAGGAATAAGCTGTCTCTATCTAGATGTATCCAAAACTTGCACTTAGAAAATAATGCAATAAACCATGTATCCGTGACTATGTTTCCTAGATCAAAGATACATAGATATGTAGTACAATAAACACAAACAACTAAAATGAAATAACTAGAATGTCTTACATCAAAATTGAGGCCACCATCACTCCATCCATCAATTTTGGATCGACCACCTCGACCAGAAGTTATCAGTGCTTTAAGACCAGCAATCCACGCCTCTGCCTCAACTTTATCTTTGCAAATCTGAAAAGCAAACGAAAGAAATAATGTATTTTTATAACAAAAGGAATACAGAAAGTAAAAGAAAAATGATGATATGGAATCACATAATTCAACACTAACCAAATCAAGGGACCGCTTTCCGTTATTATAAATTAGTGAAAAAGATAAATAGTCCTTCACAGGACGCAGGTAACGTTGAAAAACAGCCTGCCAAAAATATTAAGGAAATGTTAACACAGAACATAAAAGATTAAGTTCATGGAACAATTTACTGAATTCACTTTGTTCGTCAAAAAAGGATGTTACAGCCAAGTATACTGTCAAATATAAGTTACGAAATCTCACAGTTCTTTGCCCAGGAATAATTCTTGAGACAGAAGACAGCTTCAGACGTCTTTCTTCACTACTAGAAATCCAGATTAAAGTTGATTCATCCTGCAGTTTTCATGAGTTATTGAGCACGGATAGAAGTAACTTGAATAAAAGTCAAAATTCAAGTTTACCCTACGTGAATGTTCAAGTTTATAGTTTACAACCATGGAAGTATATGTCCGACATGGCTGGTAATAACAATACTAAAAGAAGACCTAAAACCTACAACTAAAAAGGCAGTCACGAACCCAGAGAAATACCTATGCCAACTTGGTAAAGTACTAATATTAGCTTCAAAGTGAATTTACATACTGTGTAGTAGTAAGTTAAAATACATCTAGCTATAATAATCTAACTATGTAGTAAAATGATACAGAGAATGGGGATGAAAATCATTAGGAGTCAACACTTACTACCTATGGTGAAATTGAAACAAATTAATCTCAACACCTTTCCAGACGAGAATCTACTTAAAAAACTCCAACTCCAATTGCATTTGGAATCATGTGAGTAATATATTGTAATTTATCCTAAGAAGGAAATATAAAATATCGAAAAAGCAAATACAACTTAAGAGTCTTTTTCGTCCTATATAGGTAATCAAAGATCAACAAGATTGCAGAAGCAACTATCTTTCATGCTAAGAATTGAGCATATAATCAGTTAACTACTTGAGTATTGTAAAAGCAGGAAGTTCATCTTGGAGAAGCTTTCATTCAGCTTACATTGGAAAGTCTAAATGGACAAAACTTGGGCTTTCCCTTACGACCATATTTAAGTAATTGAGAACCCCTTTTCAAAGCAACCAATGCCTGCAGAATAAAAGGTAACATCATAAACTACAAGAAAGATCAAGCAGAGAGAACAAAATAAATAGAAGAAATTCAGCTAACGGCGAAGAAGTGTAATTTAAATCATGCTATATCACAAATGCTGGCAGATTTCATAAGAAATAGAGTAATATGCAACACTGATTCAGTTTCAGTTAGGATCATATCTCACTTCTTTCTTGATATTAGACAACATGATGTAAGGTTCAAAATCAAGCTTGCAAATGAACTATCAACATTTAATCATTACAATATGCCATTAGAAGACATCTAAAGACTTAGCAGCCAATAATTCAATACCCAAGTTACTACCCATAACTCATATCCTTCTGCACCCATTCAAACACAAACAAGCATGCCAATATCTCTACAATTCTCAAAAATGAACAAAATTCAGTGGCTATATCTTCCCCTCATACTATTATCTCCCTCAAACTTCTCATGTACCTCAAATGAAAATATACATACATAATAATCATAAATACATTCTTAGCCAGCTCAAAAATGAAAAGGGGGAACAAAAAACCCTTCAACTATCTTCCACATTACAACAAAACACTGAAAGAAAGCATCAAATTTGATGGAAAAAATTGCAACTTTCACACAAAACTTGTAAGTGGTAACCCTCTAACA
>NC_029789.2:148131485-148131988 GCF_000816755.2 Arachis ipaensis | reverse complement strand
CTATGCTAGCAAGATCTGCCATTCCATGTGAGAGATTCACCGAAGCGCCACCACCCTCTCCGATCGCTCGCCGGAGCTCCGTTCATCATCAACAACAACTCCAACCTCTTCTTCTTCTCTCTCCTCCACAACCACCATTCACCTTTCACACCATCAAAAACCAAAACATCTCTCACTTTCGAAAACAGAAAACCAAATCACCACTTCTTGTTTTCGCTTAGAATGCAAAGCTACTTCATTGATCTACCCTTATTCCATGAAACTCCATTAGAAGATTCCAAGTCAAACACACATACAAAGCTTCTTCTTTAACTCACAGAACTGTGGAAAAAACAGAGCTTTCCGAGGCGGAAGAAACGGTCTCTCAAAAGGGTAGCGGTGGTTCGAAGCGGAAGGACGGTTTCCGAGGAAAAGTTCCGGCGATAAATGCAGGTTCCGGCAGAGGAGAGAGAAAGAGAAAATTAAAAAAAAAAACACTTGAGACTTGAGAAAGAGAAAAACGG
>NC_029789.2:148130269-148131379 GCF_000816755.2 Arachis ipaensis | reverse complement strand
TCTTTTATTTTGCTCTCTATGAAAAAATATTAATTTTGTTTTATAAATGTTGCTTAATTTGTTACATTATTATTTAACAAAAAACTTTAACCATTTTAAAAATGAAAATACTTTTTTAAAAGTTTACTAGTAAATTCAAAGAAAACAATATTTATAATATTCTACAGAAAAAATAATAACTTGTTAACATGAAAAAGTAAAAATAAACTTACCTGAGAGGTGAGACCTATGTTGGAAACAGATGTGAAGACATGTTCAAAGCACAACACCTGATTTTTTTTATTTAAAATTCTCACTTGATAATAGTTAATAATTAAAGAAAAGTAATTTAATAATTTTGAGGTTTTTTTTTTTTAATAATTTTTATGTAATGTAGGGAAGCACGTAGAAGAAACGAGGATGTTTTCGTAATCTGATGAAGGGGGACAGGGCAGGTAAAATTATTGATATTTCTTTACATCCTTTGTTGACATAAAGAAATAATAAGAAAATAGAAATTCTTATAGATTATAGATGTTATCATGTATCATTTGATTTTCCTTATTGAAAAAAGTGTAATCTCTCTCTTTTATATATTATGACAGAAACTTTTGTCTAGTATTTTTCTTTTTACTTGAATTTTCCTTTTTCCCATTTAACAGCTACTACTTTTTAAAATGTTTTAATAGTTAGTGACTAATAAACTTTAGAAGTAATTTTTTTTAATTTTTGACTTATGAAAAGTAGTAGTATTAATGTTTGGTGCAATTTTTAATATCAAATTGCAACTTTTAAGAAGCTATTTAGGAGTTTATAAAAAAGTTAAAAAAAATGACTTCTCTCATAATATTTCTACTTTTCATCACATTTCTATAAAATAAGTACTTTTAGAGTTAAAAATCCAAACACAAAATAACTTATTTATAAGTTACTTTTAACAAAGTCATTTATTGTTTAAGTTATTTTATCAAAAAGAGTTTAATTAAGTTGGTTACCCAAACTGGGCCTAAATGTTAAACTAAATACTATATAAAATAATAAAGCTTTTCAGAATTATACATTATGTTAAAAAATTAAAAGTTAAATAATTATTAATAGTCGGTGCATCCTCTTAAATTTAAAATATTGAAT
>NC_029789.2:148129724-148129975 GCF_000816755.2 Arachis ipaensis | reverse complement strand
TAAATATTATGAATTTAACAGAATATAATTAATTTGATTATAGTATCTCATCCCCCAACAATATTTTTCAAAAAAAAATGCATTTGGACTTTGGACTGATTTTTGAAATCCAGTTGAATACCCAACCGTAATATAATATAATAAGACATTAAAATTGAAACAGAAGCACTAAAACAACCTTTATAATAGTTAATGCAAAGAAAAAAAATTATTCTCCTCCTAATATACATTTGTGATAAGTACATACTTGG
>NC_029789.2:148123154-148124117 GCF_000816755.2 Arachis ipaensis | reverse complement strand
ATATTATCCAAACTGAATTTAACAGAATATAATTAATTTGATTATAGTATCTCATCCCCCAACAATATTTTTCAAAAAAAAATGCATTTGGACTGAAAAAATATTTTTGAAATCCAGTTGAATACCCAACCGTAATATAATATAATAAGACATTAAAATTGAAACAGAAGCACTAAAACAACCTTTATAATAGTTAATGCAAAGAAAAAAAATTATTCTCCTCCTAATATACATTTGTGATAAGTACATACTTGGTTAATAGTAGTCTAAGGCCTCTAGCTAGTTATTAGATATAGACATAAGTAGTTATTTAAATTAATTAATTAGTTTTGTATTCAATGATATAAATTATAATAATAAATTGGAGAAACTTTTAGTTTTATATAGACATGTGAATCATCAATTAAACCAACCTTAGCTTATACAAAAACCATTTTTCATTATTTTTGTCTAGAACCATTTACTATATAATAAAGTTATTGTAGTCATTTTTTATAAAAAATTATTAATTTAGATCAGTTTAAGATTTGATTTACTAATTTTTCAACTAAATTAATTTATCTAATTTAATTTTCACAAAAATAATATAATTTATCTATGTATTAAATTTTAATTACTAAAAAACATTTTTAAAAAAAACGTTTTAAGTATAGCTCCCTTTCTTCCATAGAAATACTTAGAAGAATAATATATACTATCAAATAATAATGGGGGTGGCGTCTACGTGTGTGAGAAGATAGGATTGAGCAGATGAGATAAAATAAAACTTGAGCCTTTGAAGAGAAATGAATGAGATCAAGGAAAATAATGTATCACTTTAGTGAAACCCTTTGCACATTCTTATTATTATTATTCTCTCTTAAGTCTTTGTCATAATTAACATTTGTTCATTGTCACATTAATTCATGTGTTCACAAAATTCATATATAAAATAATAATTATTATATTAAAAAAATACCTAGG
>NC_029789.2:148122651-148123008 GCF_000816755.2 Arachis ipaensis | reverse complement strand
AAAAAATCAACAAAAAATAGTCATAATTTGTCTTATTTAGTATTTATTAATTATTGTGACAATTAATTAATATTAAATAAGACAAGTTTTGACTATTTTTTTTTTATCTACCTAACATTACCCGTAAATAAAATCGAGTATAATTTGAATTGTCTGAGTTCTAACCTATTTGGACTATGTTAATTATTTTTTATTATTTCCATAAGAATATTCTTACAACAATGTAAGAATTTGTGCTTTAGATGAGAGTCTGTTAAGAGTAGATAACCAACTTTTCAAAACTATATATATATACATCACCGAATGGAATAATTAATAATATATATAACTCTTAAATAAAATAATCTTCCACCTATT
>NC_029789.2:148119142-148122474 GCF_000816755.2 Arachis ipaensis | reverse complement strand
CATCATAGTGTAAGAACAGGGATTATGCATTAAAGAAAATTATAATTTTATTCAGTTTAATATTATTGATTGTTTTTTATATTTTTTTTAAAAGGCTTACTCTGGAAAAAAAGTCACAACATACTATTTTGATTTGGAAATATGTGTACGAGTATAGATGATGACAATACTTTCATTCAAGACAAAACCATAAAATTTGGGAAGGGAGATTTTGATAAGATAAAGTTAAATAAATAAACCTTACTCTTTAATTATTTCTACCTAACAAAAACATGCGAATATATGATGATATATGCATGCATTTTTTTTAGTTTGTTTATCAATTAATTAGATTATTATTATACATAAATGTATGCAAGAAGATAGCATAATTAAAATCTTGAAGTTCTGATGAATTAGATTTGTGTGTGTAACATGGAGTTAATTAAACCCTAATTAAATACTAGCTAGGCTCTTATAATTAAAATTTATCAATAATATTATTATTGTAGGGTTTTCATTAGAGTAAAAGGGCAAAAATTAAAAACAGAAAAAGGAAAAGCAAGAACAAAAAATCCTAAACGAAATTTATCCTCTGAAACAAATGAAAGGTAATAACTATAGTTTTAACTAATGAAAGAGTAAACTTTTAAATTGAAAAAACATTTCTATAGGAGTAAATAATCATATGCTATTTTGTACATAAATTTCCAAGTATTGTTTATTACTTTTATTTTTATCTGTGGTTAATTAGGAACATGTAAATAATTTACTTTTATTAATAATGTTTATTTTTAGCTTATTCTCCTTTTTTTTTTAAATTAACAACAATGCTAGGAATCAAGAGGGTATCAACAAAAAATTAGCTAAATACCTCTAGGTGAATTCAAAACATCTACGTGAATGGTGTTTATGCTAGGTATTATGATGTTTCTTTTACTAAGTATCAGAATGTTTCTTTTTTGTACTAAATGGATGTTCTTTTATATATTTTATAAATTTTTTTATATACTAAGAATCGGAATTGTTGGAAGTTCCGTGATCTCCACTCCTATTTTTCCAACGTATCATTCAGAATTTTAATTTAGAATGAGAAGCAATTAATATCAAATATTATAAATTAAAAATAAATAAAATTAATTAAATATAATTATAAATTAGTTAAATTGTTTACTTTTTGACTGATCACTTCTTGATTTCATATATTTTTTTTAAATTAAATACACAATTGAATACAGTAATTTCCATAGTGGACAATGCTATTATTATATAGGCTATAAACTAGAAAGTTTAGTTTGACGGAAAAAATAAATAAAAAATAGTTACAAATATTCACATGATTACAATATAATAGAGACATTATCACCTTGAAAGCCGACTTTGGTTTGAATTTTAGAGGATGCATGAAAAAGTGAGTAAATTCTTGATCCAAGAGAAGCAAAGGTTGCATGATGAAAAAGAAAGAGAAATAATGGGAGAGAGTAAAGAATGAACGGGTGAAGAATGAAGATGGTTCCAAAAATGGAAAGAATAAAAGAAAAAGAAAAGTAAATATGTAAAACCATGCTTTGAGGACAAGAAGCTAATAATCAATTAATTATATATTATAGGTCCCCGCCTTATTTAATGAAATCACACAAAAAACAACTACCCTAGCTTGGAGCCTTGGACGCTCTAACTAGCTATGCTTTTATTTTCTTAGCTTTGATTTCAAATTTAAGGAAGCTCACAAATGTAAGAATGATGGCCAAATTAAATAATGAATGGTTGTGATATTTGAAAGGAAGAGGATAGAAGAAGAAAACATATGAGGTGTATATTGAAAATTTGTTGTTAAATAAAAGAAACAAATAAAAATAATAAAAGGCATCACTTCATTTAAACTCCGTTTGAAGAAAAGATTGTGATGGGCATGAGTGCATAGTGTGCAAATGCAATTGCTAAAGTAATACACAAAATCTCATCAATCACTTTTATGCTTTATCCTTGTCTGCTTTTTTTCTCTTATGAAAATCCCCACATAATGCATGTGATGAGTTGTGGCCAATGCCAATTTTACACACCCTAACAAAACTACAATTCAATGCAAATATTGATTTGTTTCTTCAACTCATTAACATAAATAGAAGTAACCCATCCTAAACTAAAGTACCTTTTTAGACAAGATTAAATTCTCCTTGTTATAGTTCTTGGATTACACATCATCATCATATGAAAATTAAAAGAAAAAGTGCAGTGGAATCATCCACCTTGGCTAAAGGTAGAAGAGGTAGTGATCTTTGTTTTGATGGACCAATCTTATTGTGATTGCAACAATCCTAGTTATAACATGAACTCTATCTATTGTTCTTGTTTTGTTAGTACACTTTTAAAGGAACAAATATGATTGGTCCTCCACCAATTGGAAGAATAAAAGGGAACAATTTTGTTACAAACCTTTGCATATTGCTTTCTTGTTGGTTGGTGACTGTTATCATTGTATATGTGTGTCCATAAAATTGCTTAATTTTAACAAAGTTTGTTCCCTTCTTGAAATATTATTATTATTATAAAATTTAATTATATTACAATTATTGCATCAACAACCCTATATATGTAAAGTCCCCCACCAATGCAAACTAAGTTCAACATCTGAATAAAGTTTATTCTCAATAATAATGGGGCTAGCTAGAGATATATATGCATGGGACACATGCAATTGCATAAATAATAAGTTGTGACTTCTATTCTCTGACCTATATATTATATCTTTATCTTTATGTTCACATCATATTATTCCCTCCTATGAGTATATTCATCAGCTTAACACAAAATCAAATCATGCATGGGCATTTCAAAAAGTTGATGAACAATTTTAGTTTGACTTCATCACTCAAATAATTGATATAGTTATACAATTATTAATGTGTTTTAGTTTTAAAGATAATCTCTATCAAAGGGATACGTGTAAATTGTATAATAAATTAAAGAAAGTCATTTATACTTATAGTCTCAATTTCTATACAAAATATTAGGAGTTGACTTTAGTTTATATATATTATTTATCAAACTTACCATATGTGCATAAAATTGGAGATTTTTTTTTTTTTAATTTGTCAATAAGTTATATGGCTGAATTTTTATGTTAAAATATTTATAATTTTCTATAGCAAGATTTCCTTTCATAGCTTTACGCTAATTCTATTTATTACACATATTTGAATTATTTTAAAAATAGAAAGTATAGCACAAGGCCACAACCTTTTTTATTTTTTGTTTTTGTACGTTGATTTTATGTACTTATTTCATGAAAAAATGTCTGAAATCACAACATATTAATAAAAATATTATTTCTAAACTTTTTTTTTTTTAAT
>NC_029789.2:148108049-148118970 GCF_000816755.2 Arachis ipaensis | reverse complement strand
AAAGACCTTTTGTCTATCATAAAGACTAGAAGAAAACCCTAAACATTCTTTGAAAGAAAAAGAAAACCAGAGTGATGCATTTAATTAAGGGAAATACTAGTTTACAACATTTTTAGTGAAAAAAATAGGAGTTAACTAGTGTTGTCTACTTGTCTTAAATGTACAGAAAAATATTAGCCACCTAATATTTTTTAAATTAGAGTTGACAATTTTTTAAGTCTTAAGATAAATTAATGGAGACCACTTTAATAAAGACATTAAAAATATCTTTTTTTAAAGATGTTTATGTGTCATTTTATTATTGAACATCTTTATTAAGCCGGTTAATAAATTATTTTTTAATAAACCAGAACAAAATCGGTTTATTATAACAACAATAATAAACCCAATTATTTGCATTATAATTATTAGACCCGATTTAATCCGATCGAATTACACAATCTAAATCGAATATCTTTAAACTTTTTGATAAAAAGACAAATACATCTCTGATTTTTTATTTTGTAGACATTTGAATCCATAAAAATTTTAAAATACAATTAGATCCCAAAAAAAAATGAATTTATTGTTATTATTATAAAAAAAATAGTTTTATTCTAATTTGTTAAAAAATTAAAAAATAACCAGTTTATTAATATGTCCAATAATAATGCGACACGTCTTTAAAAAAGACGTTTTACACGTCTTTATAAAAGCACCCCTAAACTGATATAGTTATTGTTAAAAGGAATAACTAATTCTTTTTTATTGGGAGAACTTCCATTCGAGGTAAAAAATTAGCAATGACATGTTTTTGTATTTGAGGCGAGATTTGAATTTTCATCACTTAGTTAAGGGATTTGGAATGATGGAGAGAACCTACAACATTTTTTGGTATTGATTCAGAACTTTTTTGTGGTTTTGGTATTGCTACAAATTCAGAATCTATTGTGTTGAGCCCAATCCTTTAATACACTGGGAGTTTGTGGGCTTCAGGAAAGGCCAGCATCTTTTCGAAGGAAATAGTTTTGTTACCCCAAAACTTCTGCCCCGAAAACTGAAGCTCTAAGAAAGGCTATCTTTCGTCCAACAAAAACTGAAGGGGCTGAAATTTGTCTTCGAAATTAAAATTTTATTAGTAAATACGATATTGAGTTTTGGTTCTCAAATATTATTTAAAACTTATATTATATTATTTTTAATAATTTTAAGATACGTATGTTAAGTGTTTACCGATAATTTTGATTTTGCGCTTTTATTTTTTGGGATGCTACGGTAAAGATGTCATTTTCATCTTTTTGTAAAGACGTTTTTTATTTTGTGGTTGTTATTGATTTAAAAGTGTATCACTAAAAGTGTTGCTTAAAGAGAAAGTGTTACCCTTAATTGTTAACTTGGCTCTGATACCAATTTTTCAATTTCGACTTTTCTTTTAATTTCTTTTTCGAAATTTTTATTAACTCTTCATATTTTGCTTTGAATAAGTTTATAATTTGTATAGATTTAATTGGTGGTGCTTTATTTAAAGGATTTTGATAAAAATAATTTGCAAATTCATAATCTAAAGTATTGACAATTTCTACTATTTCTCTTGTATTTGTTATATGATCATTTATTACTAGTCCTTGATGTATATTTAAAATTCTGATTTCATATTTATAGATTTTCAATTCTGTTTTAATTTCTATCATAATTATAATATTCTTTTTTGCATGGATTATTGTATATAAAATCTTTTATCTGTTTGTCTTTTTCTTTAATATAATTTCTCAAATCCTCAAAAACTTCTTTTATTTCTACACTTTCTCTTGTTTCTAAATATCTTTCTAATTTTTCAACTTCATTCTCCATTTTTTCTTTTAACAGCTTTAATTCTTTTAAGTCATAATATGGTTTTTCAGGCATTTATAAATTTTTTAAGTTTAATTCCAACTTGTTTATATTTATTCTTATTTCTATCCTTTTTATTATAAGATCATCAATTTCGATCTGAAGATTATTGAATTCCCTTTTATACTCCTCTATTTTACTTTTTAATTTTTTCGCCCTTTTCCTTTTTATTTTATTTTCTGGTTTTGCAATCTTTTTATACTTCATTATTTATTTTAGAATTTCTGCAAACTCTATCATCGATTCATCACTATTTTCTAGAGATTCTATTAATTTTTCTAGCTCTTCAACTTCTCTTTTCAACTTGTCATAGATTATTTTTAGAGCTTCAAATGCTCTTTGATTTATTTCAGAAAACTGTAAATAATTCAAACGATTTTCTCTTTCAAAGAGCTCTTGTTTCTTGTCTTGATAAGTTACATATATTTCTTCTTTATTTATTATCATAATTTAGTATTTAGGGTTTCATTTAATTTTTCAACCTTTTTTTGTTAATTCTTTTATTTCATAATTTTCTTCTTTAATCTTTAGCTTAGATAAACTTAAAGGGCTATTAATTTTAGATTCTCTTATTTGAAAATTCGATGAAACCAATTTTCCTGATGGTTCTTTTAATAATAGAACTGGATTTTCACTAGCTTTATATGTTGGTATTTCTGTTTTTACAATTTTCTGAAATAATTCATCGACATAAATTCTTTCTCTGTTTTTAAATATTATATTATGATGGCTATTTGTTAAAGCATAATTTATTGCATATGTAATTGAAAATAGTTCATCATCTTGTTCCATTAGATTCTTTCTGTGAAATTTATAAGCCAAACTTATAGATCTTCCAAAATTTTCAGTTGATAAAGGTATAGCGTATCCAAGATGGGCGTTGAATTTAACATTTACGTTTGCCAAGTTTTCATGAACAATTCTAATTATTTGATCTATTGGGTCATCAGTAATTCTTTTGTCACAGATTGCTAAGCTTATTGGTGAATTAATTCCTTTCATATATGTAGATTTGATTAAGACTTGTATCGTACTAATATAAATCCATCCAATTTTAGATCTTTTTTGTTGATCCTTAATTTTCTCAATCTGTTTACTCAATTTTTCATCATTTATCAAAGCTATTTCAAGTTCTCCATTGGCAGATTTTATCTTTATAGGGACTTCAAGTTGAATTTTTCCATAGTATATTATATTTTTTCTATTAAAGACTTCTTTTAAAAGATTTTGTTTATTAAAATTTTCATTTGATTTGAGATTTAATTCTGTTTTTAGAACAGCCTGTTTTTCATTATCTAATAAAGCAGTTAATCTATAATAATCAAATTCTTCTGTTAATTCTAAACTTTCTAAATAATTCATAACAAAAGGACTAGGATGAAGATGTACCTTTCTGGAGAAAAGCTTTCTCTATTTAGTATATTTTACATAAGGTATTTTTATCTCCAGAGGGGAGATTGTAGATACTAACTCCAGATGGGAGTTTAGAACTATTTTTCCCTAAGGGAATTCTTTGTCAGACTACAGAATCGCTTCGGCAGCTTCCTCCTTACTCTCCTAGCATATGAGTACTCTTAACCTCCTGCTTTCTGTTTTCTGGTGCCTTCTACAATTGTCTAAGCAACCTATTTATAATAGTTGGGTCTGATGGACAATTCCCATCCTTACCCTTCTTATGACGTCATTGCTTACGTCATTGTTTGTTATCTTGCACCAGCTACATTATTGGTGCTTTATGACCTAAGCACTTACGTCATTATGCAATAATGTTGAGAGATGCTTCAGATGCACTGTCCTCTTCTTTTATCATGTGGGCTTCAGATGCACTGTCCTCTTCTTTTACCATGTGGGTTGATTCTGTTTTATTATTGCTTTCTTCAGATATTTCTGAGGCACATAGCTGGCACTTGTGGTCTTCTCTATCTTTTATCAAATAGCAGAGATTTCTCTTTATCCCTTCAGGGAGCTTTTCTAAAAGTCCAGATAAATTGTAGAATGCTGATTCAAATTCCACCAAGAGTCTCATCTCTCTTTCTTCAATTTCATTTCTTTTACTAGACACAAGGAGGGTATTTCTACTTTTATAATTAATCCTTGTGTGAGACTCTTTCGTTATTTTTTGAGTTCTTTCAAAGACCCTTGCTAATGTGCTGGCTAGCCTTCCTTTATGACTGTAAATTGTTAAATCTTGAATTTGGTCAATTGGTGGAAAATTTCCTGGGAAGACGGACATGAATATTACTTGGTGTGCTGGAACCAAACATTCTTCTTCTTCATTAAAAATAGGTTTACTGTTTGTAAATTTTAGGGATATATCCCTTGGATTTACATTGTCAATCATATTTTTAAATCTCTTTACTGCATCAACAAATCCTGCAGGAAACTCACTAATAATTTTTAGATCATTAAAAATTAAAATTGTATCAATTAATCCATACTGGAAGAACTGATAAGTGTCAGATGGGAAAACATCTGAAAAGATAACCAGCTTTGTTAGCTGTTCTTTGGCAATAGGATAATATTCTAAAATTGCCCTTTTTTCTTCAGTCCAATTCAGGACTATATTAAGGGTTTCTCTGAGATTTGATCTACAGACCCTTTTCTTTTCCTTGATTTCAGCCCTTGTAGGAATGTTTCTTATTATTCCTGTTCTCTGGGTTTGAATTGGAGCTTTATCTGCTCTTTTTAGGGTTTGCTTTGGATGAAGAGCTTCATATTCCCTGAAGGATTCTTTTGCCTCTTCTAGTGTTAAAAATCCTCCTTTATAAATTATCCTTGATTGATGTGTGAATGGTGCTACTTTTTCCCAGGCATCATATACTCCTTTCATGAGGCCATTATAAATTACATAATATTTTTTATCCTGGGTGGATTTTTTAATAATTTCAGCAATTGTTATATTTTCTGAAATTTTTTCTTCACCTGATTTGTGCACCATGCTTAGCTGGCTGAACTCTGATGGTTTCGCTTGTTGTGTTGATTTCATTGCTTGAATAGCCTTCTTGAGAGATTGGATCTGTGTTCTTATTTGCTGACAATACTTGCATTTTTCGAGCTCTTGCTCATATTTTTGAATTTCTTGATCTAATGCGTTGTAGACGAACTCCATTCTCTTGTTAATGTATCTGCAATAACATTTTTGTCACCCTTAATATATTCAATTTTTATTGGATATTGTAACAAAAATAATTGTCATCTTACCAATCGTCCATGATTATAATCAACTTTTAAATTATATCGTATGATACCTGTTAGGTAACTTGAATCTGTCCTTAATGTAAATTCTCTGGGTAGTAAATCAATTTTCCATTTCTTAAGAGATTTAATTGCTGCTAGAGTTTCCTTTTCATGAGTGGTATATCTCTATTCTGTTGGAGTAAAAGTCCCTGAAATATACCTCCAAAGTAATTTCTTTGGGGAATCTTTAGAATCTAGTGATTCTTTTTCTTGTTCCAAACTTTTTATAGGTTTCTTAGCTTTTAGACATCCTGACCAGGTTATGTCTGAAGCATCTGTTTCCACTATTAAGTAGTCGTTTTCTTCTGGAATATAAAGTTCTGGAAGTTTTTCACATAATTCTTTAACTCTTTGAATTTGCATACTATCTTTTTCTTCCCATTTTCATTCTTTTTTAGTACTTATTTTTGGAAATAAGCTTTTAGTGTATTCTGTTATATTCTTTAAAAATCATTGATCAGAAATATAATTTATACACCCTAAAAATCTTTGTAATTATTTTCTATCTTCTATTTTATTAGGAAATAAATTTACCTTTTCTAAAATATTTGGTTGAAGTTTTAGCTTTCCATGAGTGGATAGAATTAATCCAAGAAACTCTATTTCTTGTTTTGCTATTCTTGCTTTCTTTTTGCTAAGAACTAATCCTTTTTCTTTACATCTTTCTAAAACTATTAATAATTTTTGAAGATGATCTTCTTTATCCTGTTTTGTAAAAATTAGTATATCATCAATGTATACTAAAACAAATTCATTTAATTCTTTTAGATTTTCTTCCATAAATCTTTGATAAATACCTAGGGCTTGTTTTAATCCGAATGGTAATACATTCCATTCATAGAGCAACACACTTGTTGATTCTTTTGTTGGGCAAGTAAAAGCAGTTAATTTCTTTGTTTCTTCGTCTAAACGAAGTTGCCAATATCCTGATTTTGCATCAAGAGATGAAAACCAAGTTGCTTCTTTGATTTTTTCTAAAATAGAATCTTTTCTTGAAAGTTTATGAGCATCACCAATAGTTGCTTCATTCATCTTCTTATAATTAATTACCATTCTTTGTTTTCCCCTTTTAATTTCATTATTGTTTTCGACATAAAAGGCTGGAGCCGCATGAGGACTTTTACTTAATCTTATAATTCCTTTTTTCAAAAGATCTTTACATTCTAATGAGAACTCTTCTTTATCTCTTGCGGAATAAGGAATTTTATTTGGAACATTTATCTCTTTTGTAGGATCTTTTAATTTAATGCTTACTAATTCTTTATTTGTATTTTTAATATCTAAAGGATTTTCAGCACAAATTTCATCCAAAAGTTCTTCTATCTTTATTTCAAGATTATTTTTTTGGAATATTTATCTGAAAGTATAAATTTAAATAACATGTTTCTAATATAGAAAATATTTTAAAATTTAAGAACTTATCTATAGTAGTAGTTGGTATTTTTATACGTTTTGATTTTTGATTTATTGAAGAATCGTGTGGAGCTTTTAAAACTATATATGTTAATTCTTGAATGAATGGATGATATAGCTTTAAAAAGTTATTTCCTATGATAAAATCCATTCCAGAATCTAACATATAAATAGATGGAACAATGAACTTATAATTTTGAATAAAAATTTCAGTCATTTCTGCTTTTTGGTCAATTTTATGTATTGATTTGTCAGCTATTCTAACTCTTAATGGTTTCTTTAATTTTTTCCAATCAAATTTTATATTTGTACTAGCAAAGCATTGTGTTGCTCCAGTATCTATGAAAGCATTTATAAATTTTTCTATTATTTTTATAGTAATAAATGTGGCATTATTACTCAGTCTCTGAGTCTGTTTCTGAGACATATTCAAAAATATAGTCTAAGTTATCATCAGATTCTTCTAATAGTTCCATGAAACAAGACTTAGCAATTTCTATTTGTTTGGTAAGATCTTTTTTATCCCTCTTTTTTGGACATTCATTTGCATAGTGTCCTTCTTCTTAGCAATACCAACACTTACAATTTTCTTTTTTATTTGGGCAATAGTCATTTTTTTGTCTTTTATTTTTATTGTTATTTCTCTTTCTAAAATACCTCTTTTTTCTCCAGTTTGGATAGTATTTTCTTTTTCTAAATTGATATTTTCTTTTTCTTTGAAAATTTTTATTAAGACCATATTTTTGAGGTATCTCTTCATTATCTTGACAGCAAATTCTAATTATATTTGCAAATCTTTTTTGAGTCACTTCTTGCATACAACGTTCTTTTATTTCCTCTCTTATTGCAGAGGTTGCTCCACCAAAATTATTTTCAATTGTCCCTCTATTTATTTCTCTTATAAATCTTCCCATTATAAATTCATTAGCAGGATATGGAAGTTTTGTTATATACATACTAAGATAATGATTTTTATCTTCTTCTTTTAATTTGTAATAATGTATTCTATATTCACATATATAAGACTCCACATTACATAAATCATATATCTGAATATTAGCTAAATGGTTTTTTGCTTCTTGATATTCTTTATTATAGACTTCTTGTCTATGATCTATAATATTTTTTCCAAAAAATTCTTTATATAGAATCATCATTATATGTAATATCTTATCATAAGCTGTTGTTTTTATTGCTAATTCTTCTATTATTTGGTTTTCTATTGATATCATATAATCTCTTATAGTTCCTTTAGTATGAAACCATATGTAATTCCAAATATCTCTTCCAGACAATTCACTAAGTTTTGGATTAGTAAAGGCTTCTAATAAGAAGGAATTCAACCAGTTTTCGAAAATTTCTTTTTCATTCTTTTTACAGTCTAAATCGAGCATTCTTTCTCCTTCCATTTCCTGGATTTTAGGAACGTATTTTGATGGTATTTTTGTATATTTTGAATCTTTATTTATAAACTCTTTTTTAAAAGCATAATTATCAAAACCTGTTTCCATTTAAATTGAGATTGATTATTCTTAGATGTTCCAGCTTTATTTTTTACTTGTATTGGAATTGCTGGTTCTTCGTCACTTGAATAATCTAGGATGTGTTCTTCATTTTCTATATTTTCAGAATTTACTAATTCTTATTCTATTTGAAATCCCTGTTCCATAATATTATTTTCTTGAGCCATTTTTAATTGTTTAAAAAGCATTGTAACTTCTTCTAATTTTTCTTCAATATTCATAATTTCAATGGTGGTTTTACTTTTAAATCTGTTATGTTGATTATATTTTGAAATTTTTCTTCTTTGGGATTCTCTTTTTCCTTATTTCTTTGAAATTTTATGGATACTAATATTTCTTCAAGCATATCTACTATAAAATTTAATTGTGGGTTAAAAGTATGATAAAGACGTGGAAAATCATTTCCATGGTAATATTTTTTAGAAATTCCTTGTGAAAAATAAGTTTTTTCAAGTTTTTGAAGTCCTTCAATAAAACTTATAGTAAAATAAAGATTTTGAGAAAAATAATTTTGTATTGATTTTAAGAATTCGGTGTCATTACGGTTAATATTAGTTAAAATCATTAATTTTTGATCTATTAATTTTGATAATTTAATTATTTCTTCTCTTAAATATTCTAATTTACTTTTTTCCATTAGGTGACGCTTTTCTTTGTGAAAAATTATGGTTTTAAGTAAAAAGTGTGGCTTTAGAATGTATAATTTAAATTTTACCACGTAGGCGTCTTTACCATAAAGTTATTTTTGGCATCTTTATTTAAGTGGTGCCTTTATTTTTTAGCTCCGCTGTCACTGACTGTGTTTAACGCGCAAGGCAAGAGTGGCCGAAGCTCACACCAGATTCTCTTCAATGGAGGCCAGGATCTCATCCTCTCTTGGCCTCCCTTCTCCTAATCCCAATCCCCACCGCCACCCCACTGATTTCCCCTCCATCCTCAATCACTTCGCCGCCACCGCTACAAACCCTCCTTTCGCTTCTACCACCGCCACCGCCACTGCCACATACCCCACCGCTCACAGCCCACAATGGATCCGGCCCACTTCAAAGCCCGCCCCAAAGCCCCAAACTTTGCTCAAAAACCTCACCGTCGTCGAGCGTGCACTAATCGGCGCAGCCGGTGGCGGAATCGCCGGCGCCTTCACCTACGTCTGCCTCCACCCGCTCGACACAATCAAGACCAAGATGCAGACCAAAGGAGCATCCCAACTTTACAAGAATGCCATTGACGCGGTCGTGAAGACCTTCCAGCAAAAGGGTATTCTCGGATTCTACAGTGGCGTATCTGCGGTTATTGTTGGATCCACCGCTTCTTCTGCAGTGTCTTTCGGAACCTGCGAGTTCGGTAAGTCATTTCTATCCAAAATTGAAGGGTTCCCTTCTCCGTTGATTCCACCGAGTGCTGGTGCAATGGGAAATATTATGTCTTCTGCTATAATGGTACCTAAGGAATTGATTACTCAGAGAATGCAAGCTGGTGCAAAGGGAAGATCTTGGCAGGTTTTGGTGAAGATTTTAGAAAAGGATGGGTTTTTAGGGTTATATGCTGGTTACTCAGCTACATTGCTGAGGAATTTACCTGCTGGGGTTTTGAGTTATTCATCATTTGAGTACTTGAAAGCTGCGGTTTTGAACACTACTAAGAAGTCTCACTTGGAACCTGTTCAGAGTGTGCTTTGCGGCGCACTTGCCGGCGCAATTTCGGCTTCGATAACCACTCCTTTGGATGTGGTGAAGACAAGGCTGATGACTCAGGTTCATGGAGATGCTGTGAACAAGGCTGCTGCTGTTGTGTACGGCGGGGTTTCGGCAACGGTGAAGCTGATATTAAAGGAGGAAGGGTGGGTTGGACTTACCCGTGGAATGGGGCTTAGAGTTCTTCATAGTGCTTGCTTTTCGGCATTGGGTTACTTTGCATTTGAAACTGCTAGGCTCACTATACTGCAACAATATCTGAGGCAAAAGGAGTTGAGTGAAGTGCCTGCTTCTCCTAGCTGAGGCTCATGAGTTTATTGCCTCATTACCGGTATTTCAGATTCTCTTTGGTTCTCTCTTGCTTAGTTTTGCTTGTTAAGATATTGGTTACCCCTGTTTTGTTTGATATATGTGCAATTGACATAAGTAGTTGCTTCAGTTAAATACATTAGGAAGTTAGTTATCCTGTGGCTAAATGCTAGCATAGTTAATATGGTGCTTCAAGCATGTTTTTATCATGAACTCATGATACCTCACTAAGCTATATGCAAGAAATTTGTTGTAATACTTTCAATTTGAAATGATCTTGCCAATTTTGAAATTAAGTAAGATGATAAATTTAATAGAATAAAAATAATATTTTGGATAAGAACAAAGAAAAAAAAAAACAGATTTTTTTGAGCAAACTAGGATAAAATAATATAATTTAGTACAATAAATAAAATACACACATTCAAGCCATTTTGAAAAAGTTAAGATTTAAAAGATGTGAGAGACAGAAGTTAAAACCAACTACTACTAACTAGTAGTAAATTTTATTCCTAGATTAAATCAACCACTCATGTAAAGCTGTGACCATCTTTATTTATTTTGATTTCATTTTTGTTATAATTATGGATGAGTTAAACTTTAATTTTATGCAATAGCTATATTTAAATCTATGTGATTAGAAATAATCATATTACGTGTATACAAAAATAGAATTAGGATCCTCTAAAATAAAAAAATTGATAAAGTAGTAAAGTAAAAAATTAATTACTATTAATTTTATAACTTTTATAAAATGTATGTCTTAATTTAAAAGTGATTAATTTCTCACTTTATTATTTTACCAATTTTTTCATTTTAGAGGATTTTTATTGAAAAAAAAAAAGCACTAATCGGTTATAATGTATAAAAATGATG
>NC_029789.2:148097998-148108027 GCF_000816755.2 Arachis ipaensis | reverse complement strand
AAATATTATCATATTATTTTGAAAAACTTTATAGTTTATGTAGTAAAAATATGATTATAAGCAAAATTAATTATTTTACTATCACATATTTAATTATTCTAATAATTAATTATTTAGTTAAAAAAATATCTAAATATATTAGACAATTGAAATCTATGTGTTCAATTTTCAAAAATCGAGATGTGGCCAATTAATTTAAATAAAAGAAATCCGTGAGGAAATCGGAAATCCAATATTCTATAACCGAAACCATAGCCTACTGCGTCTGCATTCTATCTCCCAGCCATCTAACAAACAAATAAATCCTTTCTTCTCTGTGTTCAGTTCATATTGTTGATGATGGAGTCGGCGGAAACAGGAGCATGCCTGTGGATGGTGACAGACCAAAAAATCTTTGGCATCCGCATTGAGAAGTTAGAAAAATTGGGGAAGAATGAGGTTAGGGATTGGAAATCCCATCTTGAGCCGGCTCCCTTTGATTTCCAGTTGGAGCTTCCAGAGCCCGGCATGTTGTATCCCTTTATCTTCCACTCGAAACTTTTCTTACTCGATGGTCCAACCGATTCTGGCACCAAGATCTGCCAAATCTCCTATGTCGGCGGCAACAAGTTGGACACATCTGAGGCGGGCGCAATCCCTCCGCTACCGACCGACCTTATCTGTTACATGGCAAACATTCAAGATGACGTTTACTTGGCGGGGTATCGTAAGACACCGGAAGGAATGGAGACGGGGTTATGGGTTTTAAGTTCCCTTTCCGGGGAATGGGATTCCTTGTCTATTCCTCCAACCGTGCTCCCTGATTTTGGTCGTTCTTGCCCTCTCTGTTTCGTGCTGGATGATAAGCTCTTCTTTCATTGCCGGTCCGCACCAAGCATTGACTATGCCTACGACCCCCTAACTCTCAGGTGGGAAAAACCGGAGCGCGCATTTTCTTCTTCTGATCGTCAGTTTCACGAACCCCTTGTGCTGGTGTCGTCCCTTGGGGATGTAGACAATTGCAGGGTGGTGCTGACATGGGACTTGAGGAGGCTTCCCTCCGGAGAACATGTGCAATATGACATACACGCTTTGCTGGTGGATAATAAAGATTATTGCGTTCGCGGCCATCAATTCCTTGATGAGTTGTGTAAGGCGATTCAGCCATCCTACTTTGATACTCTGTCCACAGGAATGAACGCTGTTGACCTTGGCAACAGCAAAGTATGCATTATCATCGGTGGTCTCGCAGAAGGCATTCCATCCCTTTGCATTTTAGTAGTTGAATTAGGGTTGGTGGAAGGGGAGGAGCAAAGGTTCTTATCTGTGCGTGTACTCGTGAATCAAGTCTACGATACGATGCCTTACTTAGAGTTAGAGGACAACCGTCTTGAAGTGCTCAACACCTCCTTTATTTTCTCGCTCAGCAAGGGAATGCCTCGCAAACATCCTTACTCCCAAGGTAATGTTGCTTTTGTCACCATGCTTCTTGTTATTTTGTAAGAGTTACCATTAGATTATATCTATCAACAACATTGTTAGGGATTTGGTGAATAAATTTTCTTTATTTTTTAAAATATTGTTATTCTTAAGACCTGAGAACAAAACCTTAGTAGAACAAAAACTATTATATATTTGCTATTATTATAGAGAAAGGTGGATTAAGAGGCACATTTAGTTTAAACTAATATTTTTACCAGTAATAACATTACGGGAATATAGATTTTTTAAAATTATGGTTCACTTTATTCTGACAGTATAGATTATGCATGGCATGAAAGATTTATAAAATCAAGTTACTTTTATAAAAAAAAGTCATAGATTAACAAAAATCTCTGACTAAGAAGACCAAAGTATATGTAGATAAAAAAATCAAATAATAAGATTTTTAGTTATGATTTTCATGTGAAAGAGTTTAAAATTAACTCAACATCAATTTTTTTTAAAACAATTGAATCTTGATTCTAATTATTAATCACAACATTAGTATTCCCTCCAAATCATATGTAATAAATAGAGTAAAAATGGTAGAGAGAAATAGAAAAATGGAGAGAAGTAGATGAGAGAATTTAGGAAGGGAGTTTATTAATTTTGAAACAAATATTTTTTCTCAATTTTAATAAGAGAGTGTTATGTGACACATTTGATTATTAAATTAGATGATAATAAATAATACATAATATAGGTATATTTCAATTTCAATTTTAATATTTTAATTTTAATGCAATTAAAAAATGTCATGTTGAACATTTTGATTGGAAATTAGTAATTAGTCATTGATATTGATAATGATATATAAAATAGATAGAGTGGTTGAAGGAAAGAGAGAAATAGAGAAAGGAAGAGGGAGGATGAGAGAACTCTTTAATTTTGGAGGGAAATATTTGATTTGAATTGCAATGAGAGAGTGACATGTGGTACATTTTGGTTGTAAAATTAGTAAGGAGAATTCCTTAATTTTAGAGGTGTTCGTTAGTCTGGGTGTCGAACGGGTCGGATGAGCGGAGATGGTGTAAGAGATGAAGGGAATCTGGATCCTGGATTGATGGTGAATGGGTGTATCTCCCGGGCTGGCATCTTGGGATGGATGGTTGGAGCCTCGCGACCTCCCGAGCTGTTGTGGTGTAAAGGGGGAGCCACCTGCAAAAAGGACTCCAACGCCCAAATCAGAATCCGTACAGATGGCAGTAAAAGTGGAGTGTAGTGAAGTACCTCGGGGAGGGGTAGGGCCCTCCCCCTATATACCCTGTACTTAGGGCGGTCCCACAGGAGCAGACCCGCCTTCCAGGAAGTTTCCTTGCCCTCAGCTGTCAGGTGCCCAGCTGGAGGGGTGGAGGGGTCGAGTCGGACTCCTGGCCTGGGTGTGATGTGCCCGTCGGGTCGGCGAACCGGTTCGAGACATTGTGCCAGCTGGGCTGGGCCGGAATAGTGCCCCCAACGCGTCAGTTATGGTCGTGAACGCCGTTGTTGGCGAGTTCGGATCTCTCTTATTGTGTTGTCGCTTGGTCGGACGTTCGTGATCAGGCCGTGCCTTCTACGCGCGCATGGGCTTCGTCGTCTCAGGCGAACGTCATTTGTCGCCTCGTTTCCTGCTCTGAGCATTTAATGCTCTTGATAACTGATTTGAAACCTGGGTGAAATTTCCTTTCTGCCCTTGCCTTTCGCGCTTCTAGGCGTTAGTTATTGTTCAGTTCTCTTTGCTTTAGCGTTTCAGTTTCTCACTTCACTGTCACAAACTTCACATTTCCTTCTGCATTCTCTGAAGCTCTTCATTTGCGTTCGTCCTTGATTTAGCAAAACTTCCTCAAGATTTCGCTGCTCCTTTCAATCATCATCACCATTCTGGTATGTTTCTTCTTTCTTTCCTGTTTTCCCAGTTTTGCCTCATGGCTATGCTGCTTGAAATTCTTTCCCTGTTTGGACTTGCTTGGATTGAGTGTTGGATTTGCATGTTTGAGTTGTGACCGTGTTAGGTAGATGTTAGGGGGTTGCCATTTAGGTTCCTGATTTTTGGTCTTTACTTAGCTTATAGATTTAGCCCTAGCTTGACTGTAGATATGCTCATTGTAGCATTTAGCATTCGTTCCTGTTTTCCTGACATGCCGGCCTTATAGTCTGACCTTGACTAGTGCCCTCACTGTAGGTATGACGCAATTTCCCCTCCCAAGACCCCCTGTTGATAGATATACCTGGGTCACCTCGGATGTGAAGGGTACGCCTTCACAAATAACACTAGAGGAGCTCACGGAGTTCCATCTTCGCGACCAACTGTGTGGGGGTGGTGACGAGGAGGGACCTATGAAGTGTTCGTCCCTGCCGACCACGAACGTATTTGCTAGCTTAACCTTAACCCCCCCGGATTGCCGACTGGATTTGGGTGTATAAAGCGATGTTCACCGTCTTGGGGGTTCGCATCCCCTTCTCTCTTTTTCAGATGGCCCTTTTAAACCGGTGCGACGTGGCTCCGTCGCAGTTGCATCCAAATAGTTGGGCCGTTATCCGTTGCTTCGAAATGGCTTGTTAATATCTCGAGCTGCCGGCCTCCGTCGAGGTATTTTTGTGGCTGTTTGTCTTGACAAACCCTTCAAAGGAGGGTAGGCATAAAAAGGGGTTCATGTCTTTCCGGGCTGCTCAGAGTAGACGGATCTTTGGGACATTTGAAGATTCGTTTCACGGTTTTAAGGATAAGTTTTTCAAGGTCCAGCTTGCCGAGGGTCATCACCCTTTTTGGCTAACTTTGGAGGGGGAGAGACGGATTCCGACCTATTGGAGTTTCGGGGCCGGGTCCAATGCCTTCACTAAAGTGACGTATAAAGGCTTGACCCAATGAGACAATAATGTAGCCGACGTGTTGTTGGCAATATTCAATAAAAATAATATCAACCCCCATCTTTTGATGGGTGATTGGGAGACGGGTAGAGGCTATGTGGGTAAGTTGTCGGTTGCTTCTAGTGTTGCCCCTCTGTCCCCCGCTTTTATATATATATATATGTATCCCGGGCTAACGACTTGTTGTGTGTCGCAGTAAGTATGGCCGCCGAACACACTGGACTTGAAGATTTGATGTCTCAGTTCCTCCCTGGTCATAGTGAGGATAGCTCTGCCACCCAGTCTGCCGAGCAACCGTCCTCCCCCAATGCCGAGGTGCACTCAGCTCCTCCTCCCCCACCACCGAAATCTACCGGCCCAATCGTCACCACTGGTCCGAGCAGCAGTGGAGTGGGGCCTCCTGAGGTCGAGCCGGCTGGAGAGGGTGCCGATGTCGCTATAGTCAACAACCCTCGTAAGCGGAAGCCGACCTCTAGTCCTGAGAGGTCGCTTACCGTAATGGAGAAGAATTTTGACGCCGGGGGCTTCATTGACACTCAGCTTATGCCTGGTACTGACGAATTCTTCCATGACAGGGACCTTGGAGCTCAGGCTCAGTGGATCTACCGATGCATGTTAAGGGCTGCGACTATTGTCAGGAGAGCTGAGCCTATTCTGACTCAAGCTGGGACGTTGGATGGGAAGTATCGCCAATCCGTTCAGGAGGTTGAGAGCTTGAGATCGGAGGTCAAGGTCTTGAGAGAGAAGTTAGCTAACTCGGAGGGAAAGGTGAAGACCTCCGACGAAGCGGTCGCCCGTCTTACCGAGCGGGAGATGACCTTGGAGTCTCAGCTCAACTTCGCTCGTGGCGAGACTTCTGCAGCCCAGGCCAAGGTTACTGCTCTGGAGGCCAAGCTTGAAGAGGTCGAGAAGTCGGCCAAGAGCGCTAAGGATGAAGTCGCCGGGCTGATGGGAGAGGTTGCCGGTTTGAAGAAGAAGAATAAGGACACAGTGAAGAAGGCAAGGGAAGTGATCAATGGGACCGAGGAGGCGATTAAGGCCCAGGTCAAGCTGCTTTCTCCCGACTTTGACATTTCTGCAATTGGGGCTTTCAAAACTATTCGGGATGGTCAGATTGTGGACATCCCGAGAAAATGATGTAATTTTACTTATTCGTTATTTTGAACTATGTAATAGTTTGTGTGGATCTCTTGAACTCTTGTGTAATTTCCTTAACTGATTTATCGTTTTGCTTATTGGTAATTGGTGACTTGAATTATTATTATATTATCCATGCTTAGAATGATGGCGGTGGGAAATGGGTGGGACAGGTAGAGACTCTCAATCAATAGTGGACCTGCAAGCAAAGCAGGACCAGTTATTAGTACGTACATGGTGATGCAGATGCTTTAATTTGCTCCAATTTCGTAATGTTAACGAAGCTATGCCGCGTGGTGGATTCTTAATATACTTATTACACAAAAAATACAACTTTTGGAAATTTTTTTCTGAATTCTTAATTCCCACTCTTGTGGATAAGTTGTGTAGTAAGTAGGCGCATACCATGTGATTGCAGCAGACTATGCTCCTGTGGTGATTTGTTCGATCATTCTTCTTGGAGCGTGTTAAATAAATATTCCAGTAATAATAAGACAGTTAACGTGAATATTTTTCTTGCGAGAACTTGATGCAATGCCGCTCTATAAGAAATTGCGCTTCCACTCGTTTTGTTTTGTTACTTTTGATGGCAAAAGTTGTTACAAAATTTTGCATCCCACATCTAGATTTATTGTTTGTGTTATTTCTAAATCTAGATGAATGGATAATAGTTAACAAAGATCATAGCAAAATTTGACAGAGGATGTTATTTTTGGTGTGCAGATTAAGTGTTATATGAAGCAGTTGTTGTCAATTTTCAAGAAAGTTCATTGCTTTGTCAAAACCTATTGGAACAGGGCCTTCTAACAAGTTGCCACCAAGATCAAGGGTGTGAAGATTGGTTAGTTGTGAAGTTGAAAATCCAGTGGAATATGTTTGATGATGTGAATAGGTTAGCGGAGAGACGAAGATCAACAAGAGAAGATGAAGAATTCACAATGGAAGTAAATGACACGAGAAAAGTTGTATCCATAAGACTGGAATTTGACAAATCAAGCTCTTCAAGGTTGGAGCCAAAGTTAAAATTGGCTTGAAATATTGATGAAGTGAGATTGTTATAGGAAAGGTCAAGGATCACTAGAGAAGGAAAGTAGCACTAATGCATACACACATTTCAGAACGTAATTGAGAAGATGATAGAGAATTTTATGTAATGTTCTCTAAGCTTGCTCTCTTGGGAAACTCTAAGCCCAATATTCATTTATATATTTGAATAAAGTGTATGTATTCTACTTCTTTAATATCACTTTTATTGAGTTAATACTCTTTCGCTTATTGATTTTGAAATTAAGTAAGATGATAAATTTAATAAAAAAAAAATATTTTGGATAAGAACAAAGAAAAAAAAAAAAAAAAAACAGATTTTCTTGACTAAATTAGGATAAAATAATATAATTTAGTACAATAAATAAAATACACACATTGGAGCCATTTTGAAAAAATTAAGATTTAAAATATGTGAGAGATAGAAGTTAAAACCAACTACTACTAGCTAGTAGTAAATTTTATTCCTAGATGAAATCAACCACTCATGTAAAGCTGTGACCTCTTTATTTATTTTGATTTCATTTTTGTTATAATTATGGATGAGATAAACTTTAATTTTATGCAATACCTATATATAAATCTATGTGATTAGAAAAAAATCATATTACATTTATAAAAAAATAGAATTAGGATCCTCTAAAGTAAGAAAGTTGATAAAGTGGTAAACTAAAAAGTTAATCACTATTAATTTTATAACTTTTATAAAATATGTATCTTATTGTCTTAATTTAAGAGTGATTAACTTCTCACTTTATTATTTTACCAACTTTTTTACTTGAGAGGATCTTTATCCAAAACAAAATAAGCACTAATTGGTTATAATATATAAAAATTATGTATTTGACATAGGGCTGGAGGTGAGTCAAGCCAGTTCATGAGCCAGCTCGAGCTCGACTTGTTAAGAGCTCGATAAGCTAAGCTCGTGAGTTGGTGAGCCAAGCTTGAGCCTGAAATTAAGCTCATAAATTAAATGAGTGGAGCTTGAGCTTGGATAAGCTCAGCTCATTAACTCGTGAGCTGGCTCGATTATATATATATTATAAGAATCTTAATTATTTTTTAAATAAAAGAAATCCGTGAGGAAATCGGAAATCCAATATTCTATAACCGAAACCATAGCCTACTGCGTCTGCATTCTATCTCCCAGCCATCTAACAAACAAATAAATCCTTTCTTCTCTGTGTTCAGTTCATATTGTTGATGATGGAGTCGGCGGAAACAGGAGCATGCCTGTGGATGGTGACAGACCAAAAAATCTTTGGCATCCGCATTGAGAAGTTAGAAAAATTGGGGAAGAATGAGGTTCGGGATTGGAAATCCCATCTTGAGCCGGCTCCCTTTGATTTCCATTTGGAGCTTCCAGAGCCCAGCATGTCGTATCCCTTTATCTTCCACTCGAAACTTTTCTTACTCGATGGTCCAACCGATTCTGGCACCAAGATCTACCAAATCTCCTATGTCGGCGGCGACACGTTGGGCATTTCTGAGGCAGCAGTGCCGGGCGCAATCCCTCCGCTACCGACCGGCGACCCCTTTTACATGGCAAACATTCAAGATGACGTTTACTTAGTGGGGTATCGTAAGACACCGGTAGGAATGGAGACGGGGTTATGGGTTCTAAGTTCCCGTTCCCGTTCCGGGAAATGGGATTCCTTGTCTATTCCTCCAACCGTGCTCCCTGATCTTGGTCGTTCTTGCCCTCTCTGTTTCGTGCTGAATGATAAGCTCTTCTTTCATTGCTGGTCCGCACCACCCATTTACTATGCCTACGACCCCCGAACTCTCACGTGGGGAAAACCGGAGCGCGCATTTTCTTCTTCTGATCGTCAGTTTCACGGACCCCTTGTGCTGGTGTCGTCCCTTGGGGATGTAGACAATTGCAGGGTGGTGCTGACATGGGACTTGAGGAGGCTTCCCTGCGAAGATGGTGTGAAATATGACATACACGCTTTGCTGGTGGATAATGAAGATGATTGCGTTCGTGGGCATCAATTCCTTGATGAGTTGTGTAAGGCGATTCAGCCATCCTACTTTGATAGTACGTCCATAGGAATGAACGCTGTTGACCTTGGCAACAGCAAAGTATGCATTATCATGGGTGGTCTCGCAGAAGGCATTCCATCCTTTTCCATTTTAGTAGTTGAATTAGGGTTGGTACAAGAGGACAAGCAGCAAAGGTTCTTATCTGTGCGTGTACTGGTGAATCAAGTCTACGATACGATGCCTTACTTAGAGGACGACCGTCTTGAAGTGCTCTACAACTCCTTTATTTTCTCGCTCAGCAAGGGAATCCATACTCCCAAGGTATAATGTTGCTTATTGTTAGGGATTTGGTGAATAAATTTTCTTTATTTTTTAAAAAATTGTTATTCTTAAGACCTGAGAACAAAACCCTAGTAGAACAAAAGTATTTACTATCTTGACTATTATATATTTGCTATTATTATAGAAAAAGGTGGATTAAGAGGCACATTTAGTTTAAATAATTGCAGTCTTGGGTTTTGTATTGAGCTTGACATATTATGTTACAGATTGCATGTCTCCAAGGAAAGAGTCCAAGCTAGCTAGTGGGACGAATCCAAGCAACCAACAACAGCTTTCCAACAAGAATGACTAACTTCAACTTCTTCATGTATGCTTTATTTTATTATTCTGTGCTTTGCTATGATTACTTCTTTTTCATTGGCGATCAGATTTTGAATATTGATGTGTTTATTCCGCTATTAAATCAAGTTAGACATGTTAGTAGGATTTCAATGTTCATATATTATGTACTTTTTTAGGTTATAATCTTTTTCATTCACAAAATTGAGAAAATATAAGTTTTAGTCCAAGAGAATAGGTGAATCAATAAGAGCATATGAGTCAAGAGGAATAAGTGATGTATCTATTTAACTTGTGGCTTATTCCTCTTTCTCTTTTTTACTCTTTTTTTTTTTTGATATTTTAATATTCATTTATATAGTTGAATAAAGTGTATGTATTATTCAACCCATTTTGAAAAAGTCACAAAAAAAAAGCCATTTTGAAAAATATTGAGATTTAAAATATGAGAGAGAGAGAAAATGTGTTAAATCAACTACTACTAGCTAGTAGTAAATTTTATTCCTAGATTAAATCAGCCACTGATGTAAAGCCATCTTTATTTATTTTGATTTCATTTTTGTTATAATTATGGATATGAGTTCAACTTTAATTTTATGCAATACCTATATATAAATCTATGTGATTAGAAAAAATCATATTAAGTGTATAAAAAAATAGAATTTAGATCTTCTAAGGTAAGAAAGTTGATAAAATGGTAAAATTAAAGGTTAATCACTATTGATTTTATAATTTCTATAAAATGTGTGTTTTATTATCTTAATTTAAGAGGGATTAATTTCTCATTTTATCATTTTACTAACTTTTTCACTTTAAAAGATATTGATAAATAAAAATAAACACTAATCAGTTATAATGTATAAAAATATGTATTTGATATCTCAAAAAAATTTTATTATACTATTATAAACAAATTTAATTTTTTTACCGTTA
>NC_029789.2:148093902-148097888 GCF_000816755.2 Arachis ipaensis | reverse complement strand
GAAAATATTTTTAAACAATAATTTTTATTATCAATACAACAAAAAATCCTAATAATAATAATATGAGTATTGAATTTTTTCATTTTACGGTATTACTTAATTCTATTTAATAAGTTATTGCATGTACAACAACATAAGGTAAAATTCAAACTCCTATTATTTCATAAAATAAATTAGTGAGCTAACTATTAGACTAATCTAAATTGATATGGATATTGAATATTGATAATGTCATATAACCAATTTGAGTTAATTCAGTAGTCAATTTATTCGTCCTTTTAAACAAATTTTAAGGGTTTGAATTTTATTTTGTACATGTAGTAATTTATTAATTAATAATAAACCTTTAAATAAAGTTCAAATGTAAAAAATTAGTTATAGACATGTCGAGTTAAAAATATAATAGTACAACTAAAAAAATATGATTCTACTATACCGTTATAAAAGATGTCATTTGAAAATTATTACTTTACCCTTAGCTTTTTTTTTTTGGTGTACTACTTTACCCTTAGCTAATTAGCTTTCATCTCTGGGTTATATATTATTTTGAGGAAATACAGGATCCAATTGAACAAAAATGACTTTATTAAAATTTATACAATACAATGATAACCATAAAAAATCCAATGGTTTATTAAATGTACATATTATTTTTGAAAAAATGGACCCTCCACTTGAATAAAAATGACTTTATTATTAGAAATTATACAATACAATGATAACCATAGAAAAAAGCAAATAATCCAATGGTTTAGTAAATGTACATACACGATTAGTCGTTATCTCTTATATATATTAGCGAATAAAGCAAATGAGAGAGTGATACGAGAATAATAATGCGCACATACACGATCCATTAATTTCTCTTTGAAAAATTATTTAGGTTCATATATCGTGTTAAGACTTAAGACTTGGAATTTGAAGTCTTTCTAGCACTTTCACACACTTAAGTATGCATACAAATCACGTTTGACTAATTAAATATATGGTCTATATATATTTGCATAAATAAATAATTTTGAAAATATAAAATATTTGACAATGTGTAGTCATAATAATTAATAAAACTATCATTTGCTAAATACTTTTGAGCTCGAACAGCGATTTCAATTATTACAAGAGAATAAATCAAACCGAGCTAATAAAATATATATTATATTAGTTCCTATATTCAATCTTACATGTAATCATAATTATATCTTATTTTTGGGTATATTAATATAACTATCTATTTAAAAAATACTGGAATAGGTTGAAATCACTACAAGAAAACAGTTCTATTGCCACGCTTTTAAAGCGTGGCAAAAAACTGAAAAAGTGTGGCGATAATTTTTCGCCACGTTTTTTGAGTTACCGCCACGCTTTTTTAGATCTATCACCACGCTTTTTTTTTGCCACGTTTTTTATAAATTGTCACATTTAAAAGCGTGGCCGTAGATGGGAGATATGGCCACGCTTTTAAAGCGTAGCAATAGAGGGAGATACGACCGTGGTAATAGAGAGATACGGCCACGCTTTAAAAGTGTAGCTGTAGGGTTAGATACGGCCACACTTTAAAAACGTGGCAATAGGGTTAGATACGGCCACCCTTTTAAAGCGTGGCAATAACAAGAGATACGGCCATTAAATCACAAAGCTCATTATCATTGCTGTCATGTTGAAAAAGAAATTCTACTGAAATTCACATATCAAATACCCAACACATTCAGAATTGTATCAAAGTTAATATTAATTATTAAGAGCTAAATCCAAAATAAACCGTCTTACACCAGTAATCAAATCATTCCATTAGTAGTATCTTTTTATGATCTATTGTACCATAACCAAAATAATCATTTTAGAGACATCAATTGAAACCTAAAAGGTTGTCAAGAACTATACAATGGCATAGGAAACTTGAACAATACTAAACTAGTAATACAAGGTGTATTCCGAAACGATCAAGGAGTATAAAATCAATCAGCCTAAGTACGTTCACCACGGATGCGGCGAACAAGCTGAATGTATTTAGGCATTATGGTGACCTCTTGGCATGGATGGCACATAAGTTGGTGTCTTCAAACAAACCAACCAAGTAGACTTCAGCCGCTTCGTGGAAAGCATGGACAGCATGGCTCTCACTACAAAAAAATGGATATAAAATGGCATCAACATAATGGCGGTTTTATAAAACCGCCGTTATATTCATAACTTCAGGCGGTTTATGCAGCTGCCATAATTTACTCATAGAAAGCGGTAGTGTTTTGGTGTTTTTGGCGGATTTTGGCGGATTTAAATGCCATTACCTGCTCTGCTTCACTGATATAAAAACACTTTTATTTCACTAATAAACATGGTGCTATTCAATGGAACTTCTATCGCAATGTGAGAACCAAGAAGAAACTGCAGCATGAGATCTGCGATTTCATCCACAACGCTCTCCTCTGGCGGCAATGTCCTTGTTGCTGCCTTGGAAGGAGCGCTCTTCTTTGATTAGGTTTATTGGCTTCGATTTGAGGGTTCGTTGCGTCGTCGCTCATCTCCTCCTCACCACAAGTAACGCCATCATTGTTGTCCTCGGTGGAGCTTCTGCTATCTGGTTTTGTGCATTTTAGTTGATCCTGAATTTTCTTAATTCTAATTTGCTAACCAAATTTTATATAACAAATGTGAAAATTAAGTAAAAAAATTAAACTCTTTCATTTAAAAATAATAACTAAAAAACTTATTATTTAATTTTGTTTAAGACTCTGTTCTTCTTAACCGATGGGGACTTTTGTCCCTTACGACCATTTTATAAAAGTAGTTTAATCTTATAAATTTTTTGTGTCATAATCTATAATATCAAGATCGATATAATTTTAAAAGATTTATATTCCCGTATTAGTATTACGGATAAAAATACTAGTTAAGCCTCTAATATTAAGTTATCTTATAAGACCACTTGCCCGTGTATAATGAAATTCAGATCAGTTACAAAAAAGAAGAACACAAAACACAGCACTATCATATGTTTAAACATGAGAGGACTTATATTCTCACAAATATTAGGGATATCTTTTATGTTGTATTTTTTTATAATTTAATTTTGATATATTGTTAATATAAAACAATTTTACATATATATTTGATTAAATAATGTCATGTTAACAAAAATAATTAATTTTTATATTGATAGCATGAATAATTATTTAAAAAAATACATGTAATTGAACGATTGCATAAAGCTTTTACACCATCAACGTATCGATTTCTTTTTAAAAAAATTCAATGGATTACTAAAATTATGTTGATTTTAGCACTACTTTGTTGGTTTGGGTGTATATCATTGTTTGCTTGTGGCGTGGAATCATCCTCATAGATTTTGGTGGGGATAATGGACTTGCCGAAAAATAAAATTTATTGATTTTAGTTATTATTTAGTTATTAATTCAATTTTTTTAATTTAGTAATTCAAAACATACTTTATCTCACATTTTTAAACATTAATAATTAATTAATAACCAAAAACAATAAATTTTTGATAGCCCTCTAATATTTCTCAATCGAAAATGTTTGATAATCAAAGAAAATCAGGCAAAAACAGTCATAACTTGTCTTATTTAGCATTCATTAATTGTTGCGACAATTAATTAATGCTAAATAAGGCAAGTTTTGACTGTTTATTTTGTCTACCTAACATTACCCTATCTCTTTCATGGTTTGTTAGTGCGTCAATTGAGAGGTTTCACAATTTGAATGTGTATAGTGGAATGAATAGGATGTATTATATTGATGTTTTTGGAAGAACTACTAAGTAGAAATTACTTCTAGAGATATATTTATGGCTTTTAATGTTAAAAGTTTAATATATAATCTTATATCTTAATAAATATTTTAATTTATTATTTTATTTATGTATAATTTGATAATTTTAGAATTTAAAATAACTTCATCAAACACTATTCTTTTTGCTTATATTATAATTGTTAAAAGCAACTTTACATTATTTTATATATCAAACATAA